>NC_132925.1:95470941-95772372 GCF_047675955.1 Chlorocebus sabaeus | reverse complement strand
TAGAGGAATACCCATTAATGTTTAAGAGGCATGGAATGATAGAAAATAACACTGTTCAAGGACCAAAAATTTTAAAATTGCTGACATACAGCATAGAATGTGAAAGTCCCTGATAATCTTATCCTTAGGGATAACCACTTGCCATTTTTTACAATTTGAATTTTTTTATGATTACAAAAGTCAGACACATTTAAAAATACTTTAAAACAAAATAAAAATAAATGCTTCATTGCTCAGGTTACCCTAGTACATGCAAGGTCTGAGACCACATCCATCAATGCAATTTGCTGCATGGATTACCAGATCTCCCCACCATTGACCTCTTGATTTTTTTTTACTCTGAGAGCAAACAGAATGGGCAAGGGCTGACCTGAAATCCTTTTGAAACACAAGCTGGATCCTAGGGCTTTGACCTCCACTGCTCACTGCCACACAGGATCCATCTCTGTGCCCCACTCCACCCCACCCCACTGGCCTTCCTGCTGCTGCTCACACAGGCCTACTCCTAAGGCTTCTGCATACTCTGTTCCCTGCAGAGGCCTCTCTTCCTCTGAACAAATGTGGGACCCATCTCTGCCAAGGCTGGGAAGCAAACAGCCCCCACTTTGCCTTGCCAGCCTGTGTTTGCACCATTCCTGTGGTGGCCTCTCCCAGCTGCTTTCACGTGGCATTTGAGCTCTGGGAAGCTGGAAGTTTGTGGAGTCCAGTTCCCTCATTTTGCATATATGGACGATAAAGCCCGCAGGCAAGGGCTCTGACAAAAGGAAAAATGCCTTCCATTTGGCATTGTGATGCAGAGGCTGTCACAGACAAGCCTGGGAATTTGGGATACATCTTGCTGAGCCTAGAGACAGAAAAGAGCTTCCAGGCTGCCTTCCCTGAGCCCCAGGCCAGGCCCCTCCAGGACACACTTGCATGGCACCCTGTTCTTCAAAACACTGCACACTAATGACGATGCAAAGGATTAACTGACTTTTCCATATTCTTGTTTTCTACCAAGCGATAAGCTTCAGAAGGACAAGGTATGAGTCCATTTTGCTTTTTGCCTTCCCCAGCACATGGCACAATGCCCAGCACATAGTGTTTTGAGAGACGGCTGACTGGCTGTCTCATACAAGGTCCTGCTCTGTTGGGCACAAGGGCTGCTTAACACATTCCTGTGCTACAAAAGACGGGTAGTGCTCCTCTCCTCTAGGAGCCACCAAATAAATTCAGATACGAATGCCAAAAAGAGGGCAGCGCCAGCTTAGGGAGAGAGTGCCTTGATAAGGCACTGTTTCTATCCATGGAGGCAGTGTGGAATGATAGGAATGATCCAGGACCTAGAAGAGAGAGCTTAAGTCTTATTTGCAGCCAAAAGCCTTCAAACCTGAGCTAGCCAGAACTGTTGTGTCAGAATTCTCACCCATGACAAGCAGCCTGGAGGTAGGGAGTCCAGGGTTGATGCATTGACTTAAGGTGTCATCAAAAGCTTAGACTACCCTTCTGCTGCACCACCCTTATCACCTCGTGATCACAAGAGGACTACTGTTCAAGTCATCACTTCCACATTCCAGAAGGAAGAAAGGAAAGGTAGAGGGGCCAGAAGTATCTCCACCTTTTATCAGGAGGCATTAGCTTTCCCAGAAACTTCCATGTCCACCCAGCAGACTTCCACTTACATCTCACTAGACAGAACTCCTATCACTTGGCCACCCCAGCAGTCAGGGAAGCTGGAAAGGTGAGCATTCAGCTGTAGAGAGTGGAAACACCAGCAGCGAGGGAAGAACAGGTCAGTCATCACTGTAGAGTTCCCTGCCCTGCAGCAACTGCCAAAACTAGGTAAATTATTTTTTACCATAACAGTGTTTTTGTGGATTTTCTTATTACAAAAGCAATGCCTATACATTGTTACTTTAGAAAATAAAGATTTTAAATCTTCAACAAGCCCATTACTCAGAAGTGACAACTGTTATTCCTGGTTTATTAGCTTTCTAGATCTTTGTATTTTTTTTTTTTTTTAACATGGGTGGAACCACAATATGGGTTGCTTTGAAATTAGCCTTTGCACTTGGCATTGTGAAAAATCTTTCCAAATCATTAAATGTTCTCTGCAGAATTACATTTTATGTATTTGTGTTCCATTGAATAAGGCACATAATTTGTTTATTCGGTCTCTTGGTGTTAGGCATGTTTATAAAAGTAAAATGTGAGAAACCAAAACTAGTGATTCTCCTTGTAGCTTAATCTTTGACCCAGGTGTTCCCTGTCTAGGAACGTCTTGGAGTATTTGTGGATGTGTACATCTTCACAGCTTTGGAAACTTCCCACAGAATTGCCTTTCTAGATGAACTGTTCCAATGTACAATCCCAAGAAATGAGATTGCCCATTTCCACCTCCTAAAATTTTCACCAACACTTAAAAAAAAGGACTGGGGAACAGGAATGGTAACCTAGCCCGGCCCTCTTGTTTCCCAGATGAGAGAATAAAGGGAAGTACTTGCGCAGGACATACAGCGTGGCCAACCCTGGAACCCAGGCGGCAAGATGGAAGGCCAGGCCCCTCCGGGGTTCTCAAGGAGAGACAGACAAGGTCAGACTCAGGGGCATGATGCCTTGTAGACCGTGGGTGTGTGCAGTCCCAGTCCCTGGTCTGGCAGTTCCTGGGTGGACAGATTTGCTTATTACTCAGCATTGTATTTCAACTCAAGTTGTGTGACCCTAAGCTGCTCACTTAACTGTTTCTGGGATCAGTAAAAAGAGGAAATAGGGCCCAGAACCAGGTCCTGTTGTCAGCCATCATGTCTGTCAGGGACTGAATTGTGTCCCCCTGACATTTATGTATTGAAGCTCTAACCCCCAATGTGATTGGAGATGGGGCCTTTAAGGAGATCATCGAGGTGAAATTAGGTCATAAGGGTGGGGCCCTAACCCAATAAGACTGCTATTCTCTTAAGAAGAGGAAGAGACTCCAAAAAGGTGAGTTACCAGAGGAAAGATCATGTGAGGACTCAGCGAGGAGGTGGCCTTCTACAACCCAGAAAGAGAGGTCTTGGGAGAAACCAAACAGTCCAAGCTACGTTGATCTTGGATTTCTAGACTCCAGAACTGTGAGAAATATCTTCCTATTGTTTTAGCCAACCAGTCTGTGGTATTAGGGCAACTGTAGAACACTCATACAGTGCCCCAACAGGTGTAGCAATCACTGCTACTTTTCCTGACTCCCAAGCCACAAGTGTCAGATACCCTAAAACGGGAGTCAGATTCTTTTCATAATCCTTGAATATGCATGTGGCAGATGCTATGAACGCCCCACCCAGGACTGCGATGGACATTTCCCTGCATGCTGACTGCATCCATGCCACCCCTCCCCAGCTATATATACCTGAAGTTCTTGCTAGTGCCCTGGGAGCCGCTTAGCCTACATATAGGCCATAGGTGCTAAGTGCCTGGGAACCAACGCCCATGAGGCTGTATTCCACCAGTGAGGAATGGAAGTCAGAATTGTCCCAACATTCTGCTCAGCTCCTCAGATGGTCTCCAGCAGGATGGAACTCCAGTTGCCCATGTGGACTGGTTCATTGATGCCCTTTATTGGCTCATATTCCTCTCCTCTCACACCTCCCTCCCCCACAAACTCATTCCAGGACCACTTCCTGGAATGTCCTCTCAGGTAAACTACTTGCCACAGCATCTGCCTTTGAGGGAACCCAAACTAAAGCATGTGAAAAAGCTGTGGAAGGAGTTGTTGTTTTGTTTTAATAGACTATATTTTTAGAGCAAAACTGAGTGGAAGGTACAGATTTCCTATGAACTCCCTCCCCCATACCTGCACAGTCTCCCGTTATCAGCGTCCCCCACCAGAGTGGTATATTGGTTGTAACTGATGAGCCCACCTTAGCACATCATTACCACATAAAAGTCCATAGTTCACATTAGGGTTCACTCTTGATGTTGTATATTCTATAGGTTTTGACAAACTTAATGACATGTGTCTTCCACTATAGTATCATACAGAATAGTTTCACTGCCCTAACTATTCTCTGCACTCCACCTATTCATCTCTCCCTTTCCCCTAATGCCTGGCAACCACTGATCTTTTTACTTTTGATGTTGTATATTCTATAGATTTTGACAAACATATAATGACATGTGTCTTCCACTATAGTATCATACAGAATTGTTTCACTGCCCTAAATATTGTCTGTGCTCCACCTATTCATCTCTCCCTTTCTCCTAACCCCTGGCAACCACTCATCTTTTTACTTCGTTTTGCATTTTCCAGAATATCACATCGTTGGAATTATACAGTATGTAGCCTTTTCAGATTGGCTTCTTTAACTTAGTAATATGCATTTAAGGCCCTTCCACGTTTTCTGTGGGTTGAGAGCTCTAAATGACCTTAGGTTTCGCAATGACTTCTTAGATACGACACCAGAGTCATAATCCTTGAAAGAAAGAATTGGTAAGCTGGGGCCGGGCGCGGTGGCTCACACCTCTAATCCTAGCACTTTGGGAGGACGAGGGGGGCGGATCACAAGGTCAGGAGATCAAGACCATCCTGGCTAACGCAGTGAAACCCCATCTCTACTAAAAAATAGAAAAAATTAACCGAGTGTGGTGACAGGCGTCTGTAGTCCCAGCTACTCTGGAGGCTGAGGCAGGAGAATGGTGTGAACCTGGGAGGCGGAGCTCGCAGTGAGTCAAGATTGTGCCACTACACTCCAGCCTGGGCGACAGAGCGACACTCTGTCTCAAAAAAAAAAAAAGTAAGTTGGGCCAGGCGCGGTGGCTCACGCCTATAATCCTAGCACTTTGGGAGGCCAAGGTGGGTGGATCACCTGAGGTCAGGACTTTGAGACCAGCCTGACCAATATGGTGAAACCCTGTCTCTACTAAAAATACAAAAAGTAGCTGGGCATAGTGGCGTGTGCCTGTAGTCCCAGCTACTGGGGAGACTGACACAGGAGACTTGCTTGAACCCAGGAGGCAGAGGTTGCAGTGAGCTGCAATTGTGCTACTGCCCTCCAGCCTGAGTAACAGAGCGAGACTTTGTCTCAAAAAAATATAAATAAATAATTGGTAAGCTAGACTTTACTAAAATTAAAATTTTCTCCTCTGTGAAAGACACCGCAAAGAGAATGAAATGACAAGCCACGGACTGGGAGGAAATACTGCAAAAGACATATCTGATAAAGGACTGTTATGCGAAATATATGAAGAACTCCCGAAACTCAACAACAAACAACCCAGTTTAAAAATGAGCCAAAGACCTGACAGATACCTCACCAAAGAATATATACAGGTGGCAAATAAGCATAGGGAAAGATGCCCCACATCATATGTCATGAGGGAAACACACATTAAAACAACAATGAAGTACCACTACACCCCTATTAGAATAATCCAAGTCCAGAACACTGACAACACCAAATGGTGGTGAGGATTGGAGCAACAGGAACTCTCATTCACTGCTGGTGGGAATGCAAAATGAGACAGTCACTTTGGAAGATGTTTTGGCAGTTTCTTACAAAACTAAATATATTCTTTTCATATGACCCAGCAATAACACTTGTTGGTATTTTACCCAAGGGAGTTGAAAATGTATGTCCACACAAAAACCTGCAGATTGATGTTTATATTATAGTAGTTTTATTCTTAATGGCTAAAACTTGGAAGCAACCAAATGTCCTTCAGTAGGTGAACAGATAAATAAGCCATGGTACATCCGGACGATGGAATATTATTCAGTGCTAAAAAGAAAGCTCTGTTTTTAACCCAAGATAGACCCAAGTGCATATACACACACACCACCCAAATAGAGCATTTTGCTTAGGGGGCAATGAGCAGCCCCCGAAGCTGCAGAGCCCAAGTCCTTATTATGGGGATGATGGCAGTTGAAGCAATGGCCTCTGCCACAGGACGTCAAAGCAGGAGCCTTGGAGTTAGACATAGCTGGGTCCCAATCCCAGCACTCACACTCACTAGCAGGAAAATCCTGGGGGATAACTAGCTAAGTCTGCATTTCATTAACTGGGGGAGTGGAAATAACATCAACTTCACAGGATAAGTGAGAGGCCTGAGAACAAGATGAAACGGTGTCAAGATAAAACTGTGCTCAGTGGAAGGCAGCCATGGAGCAGTGCAGCAGATCAGATCGCCCTACCAGGAAGGACTTGCTGTTCAGCCACAAGGAGCACAGTGAGCTGACAGCCTCCTGCTGCAAAGCCTTCAAGTATGCCTCAGCTGCTTTTGAGCAGAGGCCATATTCTTTCCGGGCAGCCCCCAGCTAAAGACAGAGCACAGTAGAGTACTAGGGCCTGGCCATTTGTATCCAATATAGGGCTTCCCAAAGGGGAAACCTGTGTGCAGGAGCTCTATGTTGAACTGGCTGAGACCTTCAGGTTATATTGCAGGCTGAGGTTCTCCTGCCCAATCCTGCTTCCCCTCCTCTTTCTTTCACCGGCATCCCACTCCTCCTGCCCCCATGCAAACCTCTCTCACTCCTGCTTCTCTCTCAGCTGGGTCCACTGAAAGAGGATGCTAACACATCTTTCTCTTCCTCCCTTGTTTCTGTACCTACTGCACAAAGTAGCAGCAACAGAGGCAGGTTTTCATTGGGTTTCATTTGACAATCTCTAGATATTTAATCATGATGGGATCCTCCAAAGGAATCACGATCATTCAGGGCTCGTCCATTGCAACCGAGAGAGAGACCCCAGTTAATTGGATAAGAAAAGGCATAAGAATGCGTTGGAATACCATGGGATACTCAGAGAACTTAAGGAAAAGCTAAAGAACCAGACTCTGAAAGGGTAAGAACCTGATGATCTCACAATCTCTGAGAATTAGTAAGCTCTTTTTTTTCAGACCACCACTGTTGACAGCAATAAGCTCCAGTAAAATTTTTGTCCTTGTAACATCCCACTCAGGACTCAGATTCCAAGGAGAAGGTGTCTACTTGAACCAGGAGGTGGTGGGGTGCTCTGAGAAGCAACTATTCTTCCACTAATGGACAGACCCACTGACCTTGTATCCAAAGCAAGATCAGGGCACCTGCCATCAGAAGGTGGATGGACCTGCCAGGTGGCTAACTCTACCCACAGCATCCAACAGAATCTAATGGGAGAAGAAAAAGTGTCCACTCTTCTCCAATTCCTGCCAAGAGCTCAAATGTATCTCCAATTCATTTCCACCTAACCACCATCTACTCCTCCCCTAAGAGTTTGAGTTTCTTGGGTTCAGTATCATTGTGCCTAATCTTAAATTTTTTCATCCTCCCAAGTATCAGAAGGAGTCAAGAAGGATATAATCAAACACTCTCAAAAATACTTATTTGGGATATAATAAGCTGCTTTTCTTGCCTGCAAAAGAAAATAAGTCCTCCCTGACCCAACCCCTCCCACACTTGCCACCAGCACCACGATGGAGGACAATCAGCCTTGAGAGTACCAGTTTCATCACCAGGCCCTCAAAGGTCTCAGGATTTATTGAAATATTTAAAGGCCATTTCATGTTCCTTTAACTTTCCAAGTTAAATACCAACACAAAAAGCACTTCTGATAGCTGGGGATATTCATTGACATCCAAGAGGTCCACAGCAGGAGATGTGGCACCCTGCCCATATCCTCTAGGCAGGTATTCACCTTTAAACCTTACAGGCTGCTGCCTGCCCACTCTCCGCCTAAGAACTTTTGTGGGGCTTTATTTTTGTTTTGATTGCTCAAAGGTCATACTGGAACTGCAGAGAGTAAATCACCCCTAGGAGAAGCTCTCATCCAGTGACAGATGGGGACCAAATAAATGCACCAACTCCCTTGTCCTTGGGGGAATACCGTGTGCTTACACAGTTTCCCAAGTTCCTCGGTGGGACTAAGCTCCACTTGCCCACAACAGTCACTTTTGAAAATGCACCTGTACTGGCCACTTTCCTTTCCTGTCTCACTTTTCCTCTCTACTGCTGCTTCCTTGGATCCCCTCCCAAACAAATTACTTGCACATAAATCATTGTCTCAGTCTGTGTTCCCCTAGAAGTAGACTCCGAGACAAAGCCCATCTTTAATCAGTTAAAGTTTCTGTCTAGAAAGACTTAAAGCACAGCAGCTTCCCTCTGATGCTGGCAGAAGTCAGGGAAGGAAGCACCAGGCAGGAGCCCCTGGCCAGCTGAGGGACACCTGCCTGTGCAAGTCACCCACCTTCTCCCCTAAGCTACTCAGGAGCCCAGCCCTTGTGTCACAGCGGTGGGTTCTGCCCTCTAGGCCTGGGGGGTTCTAGGAGGATGCTGCTAGGAATGGAAGGGATGCAGATGCCAACAGCCTTTCACTGCCTATAGGCACATTTCACACTGACAGGCTACCGGGGGTGTAACACTATTTTTATTTAAAACACCGGTTGCCATAGTAACATCCACACGACCCAATACTTATTCTAAGTCACACAGAAAATACCCTTGGGAAGGGAATGAGAGAAGCACTGTGTGAGTGCAGTGCAGCCCTGGGAATCAAATAGCAAGCAGGCAGAGCCTGGAAAAGAAAATGCCACCACAGCCCACCTGTCTGAGCTCCTCCTCCAAACACCTGCCCAAGTCTTCCTGTGGTTTGTTTCACTTTGCAATTGATGAAAATGTTCAGAGGCCTATGGAGAGTGCTGCAATCTGCCCAGGACTTGTGAGCTGCAGCTCTTCTCTGGAGGTCAGAAGTTTCCTCCAGAGTGACCTCAGCCACAGGTCAAGATGGGTACTAAGAACAAAACCTTCAGCCCTAGGCACAGGGTGGTGAAGCATGCAGGAGGGCAGGCTCCCAGCTGCAGCCAGCTTTCCACAGCAGCTAAGGAGGCAGGGAGTTTGCATCCCCACCACCCTGCAATGGGAAGTCCTGGTCTGGACCATGTCACCTGGGGGGTACCCCCAAAGGAGAAAAGGAAAAATCAAAAAGGAATTAGCTTTTAAGGACCAGAACGAAAGCTCATTCTATAGCACCCCCAGGCCTGGGCCATCAGGATTTCAGTTTTTGTGCACCGATAGCAGTTTCTTTACTTCCTCATTAGCAAAAGCCCTGGACAGAGAATGTTAACATCCGAGGCCCTCAGAGACACTGAGGACCCCTGAGTGTCCCTGTGAGGCCTGCAGGGCTCTGGACAGAGGCTATGGTGATTCAGCTCAGGTTGGGGCCTACCAGCCTGGCTGCCAGGGTAGCTCAGTGTGCCTTGCCTATGCCACGCCAGGCAAATTACTTCCCATTTCTGAGCCAGAGTTTTCATCTATGCCCCAGGCACAACAGTACCCATTTCACAGGTTTATCATAAGGATTAGATGATGATTGTAAAGTACCTACACATAGAGCAACCACTGATTAGTAATTGTTGATATGATTCTCAGGGAGCGGTGGGTATATATATCATCCTTGAGAAGCACCAACTGGACAAATCACACTGAGCTTCTCCCTTCCCCCGATGGTTTGGTGACAATAATTACAATATAACCATGGCAAGTATCTATTGGATACTTGCTGTATGCAAGTGCCTGACAGTGATTCTGTAAAGGTCTGTGTTCATACATAGTGGGAAACTCTAGTTTCCCTATCACAGATGGTAGATAACCTACCCAAGCAGCTAGTATGCTGTGGAGCTGGGACTTGAACCCGGATCTGGCTCCTGAGTATGTGCTTTTAGACATCATGCTATGAAAGTGATCACCTGGGACTGCCTTACCCAAGAAGATGGTAGCAAAAGAGCAGGTAGAGATGTTTGCAGAAGCAGGGCGGGCCAGCCCTGGCTTTGTGGGTGATGACAGGGCTGAAGAGAGTTTAGCGCTGGCTGCTTGTATATTAGTCTCAGATCTGTGCCTGCCACTATTATTGTCTCTCTGCCCCCTCCCCCTCACCCAGACCTGATTTTGCAGCCATAAGGACTCTTCCAGATTATCAATATCTATGATTCTGTGGCCAGACCTAGAAGAGGGTGGAATGGGCCCAGAGGGACAATTGAGAAGGTGCTGCTGTATTTTGAGTCACTGAAACATTTGTCCTGGGCCACAAGTGTGGGGTCCCCAGAGTGAGGACCCTCATGGGCACCAGGCTCTGTGGGGCAGATAGGGGGCTCTTGTGGGACAGCTCCTGTCTATGGTTGCTGCCACCAGCAGTGTCACAGAGGCAAGAGGAGGTTCCAGGGCTATAGCAGGGCCCTATCAAAGCTGCAGTCTGCTCTTCCTTACTCTGGTGGCTATTGGCATCACTTTGAAGATGGAGGCAGTTTCAATGGGCCCTGGACCCCATTAACACTTCCTCTTAGAGAATGTTCTAAGAGAAAAAAACATCAAGTAGGGTCTTAGTCTGACAGATCTGGGCAAGATGATCTGTTTGACATTGGAAATTCTTTAACCTCTAGAAGTCTCTGTTTTCTCATCTTTCAAGTGAAAGTAATGCTCACCTGTAGCAGACACTGTCAGGCCTCACCCACAGCAGGTTGCCAGGGGACAGTTTCAGAAAGACCACGACTTCCTGCCTGAGGCTGTCCTCTGGCCACAGAAGTGAGCTCAACTGCAGGTGGTGGGGGTAGGGGGCAAAAGTGCCACAGAACTAACGCTCTAAATGCAGCTCTCAGCCAATCAGGGCTGGGAGACTGGGAGGTGGACACCCTGGGTGACCACTGAATACCCCGCGCACTAATGCACCTGTATCAGCTCCCCTCCCATCCCTCGATCACCTCCCCATACCATTATCAGGCTTTCTGGGAGCACACCCCCAATAAACTATTTGAGCCTTCAGCTCAGGGTCTTCTTTGGAGAGAAGCCAACTTAAGATACCACCTCATATGGCTTGGGGAGAACTGAACAAGGATGCATGTCCAGCTCTCCACACAGTGAACACTTTAATAATGTTGGCTGACTCTTGCTATATAGAATACTTAGGGATAGAGTAGAGTTTAGCTGTGGGTTTACTTTGCACATTTATGAGCTAATTAGTTATTCTAAATTCCCTGTCCTAGAAGTCCTCTAATTTGGGCTTAAATTTGGCTGTAGATCCTCCTCCAACAAATTCTTTATCCTCACATGGGTCACTGAGAAATATTCTATCTTCTAGGTCAGTTTTTCTAATAAAATTTCCCTATAACCTAGAGCAGAAGTCACATGGAGCGGGTAAGACCTTAGGCAAAACTATTCAGAATTAATAATTTTGGAGTCAACACCCTTTTCCACTCACCCTTCAGACTCAAACTACCTTCCTGCTGTCCAAAGAGAGCCCCTCCCCTATGCAGGAGAGACCCTGCACTCCCTAAATCTAACTTAGCTTAGCTATTGAAAATAAAAGTATACTGTGTACAAATCTGTACTCAGGTGTGAATGACTTCCATTGTGGTAGGGAGCTCTAACTGAGGAGCGGAGTGAGCGTGTACCTAGGTCAGGGATAGCTGGAAGCAGGTATTCCTTCCCCTTTACACTTCTACAAGCCTTAAAATTTCTTTTGAATGTCCTGCTTCAGCTGAAGCTCACACATGCTTTTTTAATTCGACTCCATAAGTACTCATATTTTAGAAAAAAAAATAGAATTAGGGTCATAAGCCTGCCAACATGTTGAATATGAGTCACATTCCCTGACCTCTCATATGAAACGCCTTCATTGTGTTTAAGCTGTTGGCTTTTTCATCCTCTAATTCCACAGGGCTGCTTTGTGTGTTTTTAGAAAAGAAAAAAAGAAATCAGACACAAGCAACAGAATATTTGAATCAGAAAGTTAAAGAGAGGTTTGCCTTCTCCACTCATGGCTTCCTGTCCTATCTAGAGCCGAGATCCTCAAACTTTAGTATAGATCAGAGTCATAGGGAAAGGAGATTTTTTAAATGCAGTCCTCAGACTCACTCCAGGAGGCTGATGTTGTTGATCAGGGGTAGGCTTTGAGATTTTTTTTTTCCAAGCTGGGATGCTGGTTATTGCAATGAAAGTTATCTCTGGATTTTCACTTTGTTCCTTTAAATCAGTATTTCTCACAAAGAGGTGTCCCTAGAACACCCTTATGCCCACCTCTGCTGTGGTTCCACTAAGCTCCCAGAGATATTCAAGTAGATCAGAGAGTGCTGCTTTTTGCTTGTCAAAAGCGAACAGCTTGAAAATCCAATGCTTCACAAAGAATCATGTACCTCAAGGATTACAAGCCTACAAATGAACCAGTTTGTTCATTTCTATTCTATTGCATGAATACAATCTTTTTTTTTTTTTTTTTTTTTTGTCCTCTGGATTCCTACAGACTGTTGCCTGTTGCAGATGATGGTAACTCACTTCTTCTCTTTAGTCTCCAAGAGTTGCATGGACAATTTCATGAGTCACTCCACACGATTACAGCATTTCCCATTGCTCATTTGTAAATGCTGATTGACCAGCCCAAGCCCACCTGAGCTTTCTGCATTATGCATCCTTGAGCTTAGTTTCAGGTGTTCCTCCTGGAATAGCTTTCCCTTAGCAGTAGTTTCTCACAGTGGAGCTTGTTTCTGAAGCAAGGTACAGTGCTGTAGAGGCAAAACAAGGAAAGGCTGTTGCGATGATTTTCACAGCATCCAGATGACGAGTTGCCTTCACAAAGGGAAACCATTCAGGATCCATGACTTTCTCAAGGGATCGCCAAGCATCTCTGAAGTTGGGGTTTTCATCAATTACCCACAGAATCTAAATGAGTATAGAATCAATATCTTTAAGAAAGTTATTTATTTCCACAATTGTTGTCATCTGTGACTCACAGGCTATGAAGTGAACTTCAACCATTAACGGTTGTCCAGGTCCTCCAAATTTTTCAGACAGTATTCCAATCAAGGTTTTATGACACCAGCTGTATCCCACCATTTTTGCAACATAGGCAGAAACGTCAAGCTGTGGGTAATTGACGTGCATGTCGCTGATTCCCGCAGCAGCTTTGAATGCATTAAATCTATTTTCAGCAGCCCTTACATGGGAGTTGTTTTGTGAATCTCTGTAAAGGGCAATAAGAATACGTAGCATTGCATGATATAATCCAAGCCTGTGTGCTATATTATCTGGCATTGTTGGAATCTTGCATGTGTTCATTCCATATCCTGTTGGTAACCAGGTTAAAGGACTCCCATCAGTTTGGGTTAGATGGTCATCAACAGGAAAATGTTGCTGTAATGATGGTGTGATACTGCAAGCAACGGTTGTGCACATTGCTGTATTCCCAGCAGCATGCACAACCGTGTGTATTGACTCATTTGATATCAATATAGTATGGAGACACTGCACATTATCATTGTACAGTATTAACAAGGCCGGAATATGGCCTTCTGCTGTGGGGGAAGTGGTAAGTGTGACTTGCACTGCGATGAGTGGGAGGTTTTCCCCAAGGGGTACAGAGACTGGCACATGTTCCATGTCTTGAGGGAACCTGCCTTTGTTTCCTTTGGCAGGTTCCTGCATGAATATGATTTTTAAAATCCATGATTCTTTATAGACATTCCAGAACTATGAGCTAGCTATAATGTACACCCCCTAAAGAGAAACTTCATTATATAAAATAGTAACAGAAGAAACAGGCTGCCCCAGGAAGTGTTTGGCATGGACATGGCAAGTATGCATTCTGCAGAAAGGAGCCATTGGGGGTTTCTTGCCATCAGGAGGAAAACATTTCTACCTTCATCCAATATTCTTGCTTAATTCTGTTCAAAAATCTTCTTTGGCACACACTCATCTCCATTTGGATGAAGATTCAGAAAAATAAATATCGGCATCAAAATTGCTAATGATCAAATAAATTTTTCAAAAACTGATCACCTTTCAGCATGATCCAGCCCAGCAGCACCAACTAGAGAAGCTGATTTGTCAGCTCCCAGTGGGCACCAAGCAAAAGCTTTCTCCTTCACAGTGAATCAAGGGAGTGATTTTAGGGGATAGGAGCCTCCTGGTCTGGACACTTGTTTTAGGTTAGCATTACAGACTAAACTGTTAGGAAGGGAAGGGCCTGGAGTCAAAGAGCCCTGGAATCCCAGTTAAAGAGAAAGATCCAATATGTTCCCATCCATATCAACCAGTGCTATCATAGATATGGAGGGATCCATAGCCCTCATTAAGCCTGTTTCCTCCCAAAGAAAGATGAGGTTCACTCACTTCAAAGAAGCAATCATTCTTATAGTTAGAAGAGTTGATTGAGCACATGGTGTATTAAATCACTTTACTTTTCTATCACATCTCCATCACTTCTCATTAGGTGGAGTTCACGAGTACCATATCAGTACATTTCCTATCAGCTTCCTTCCTCCATCTCTTGATTTCCCAAGCCCCACAGTTTTTCCTCTTCCTCCCTCCCCAAGGTCCTGGCTCTGTTTCAAGAGGCAGCATGATGTTGCTAGAGGAAGTTCTTGTTCTGTGTATTCCAAACACTTCCCCATGGGATTACTCAACTGTTCTCAGAGCACAGCTCCAGCAAGTTATATCTTAATTTGGGTTCTCGCAGAAGCAGATCCCATGACAAAGATTTGGGTGAAAAAGTTTTCTGTAGGAAGTGGCCAGGAAACATGGCTAGAGGCATGGAAAAGTGGGATGTGGAAGGGCTCAAACTAGTCACCTGTGGGGGCCACTGGAACTTAATACCTCCCATAGGGATACTCTGGGAGCTGGTGTAGAATATACATCTCAAAGAACTGGGATATTCATTAATTGAGGGCTACACCTACGGGCTAATTCCCTGGAGCTTCCTGCGTCAACAAAAATGTCTTATGTTGCCAAAATAAACTTCAGGCAACAAAATGCATGTGCAGGTGGCTGAGAAAGTGTGAGCAGGGCACCAGCAGCAGGAACTACAAATTTTGAGGCTAATAAAATTCTCTGGCTCTTCATTATCTCATCAAAGACCACTTCCTATCAATTGTGAAACTAAGGGAAGGTGGAAGGGAAGAAGGGGAGAAAATCCACTCTCTTACATTTCTCCAACGTAGCAATCATTAAGATAAAGCAAGAAGGTTTATTTCTAGAGGAAGACAACTTGTATGAAAGCACTGTAATATAATTTCACATGTGGCTATGATGTACAATAATTTTTATAATATAAATGCAGAAAGAAGTGTTAAGGGAAGTCTATTTGCCATACATAGAAGACAGAACAGTGATCCCCAAACTGGTTAGCCTTAGGGAATAGACTCTTGGGACAGGTGCCAGATCTTGAGAAGTTTGATGATTATCCACAAGTAGCATGGATTTTAAAAGGCTGGGATGTGCTGCCAGCAAAATGAGGCCAAGAGGCTGAACACCATGTGACCAGAGACCCTGTTAAGTAGATGAGAACCACCTTGTGATTCAAAAAGATGAGGCACTTTAAAATAGAATGTGTTGGATAACCTCAGGAAAACAAGGCCGGCACCATCCGAGTTTCACCTTGGTGGGAATCTTAGCCCTATAGCCCGGAGTGTCATTTCCATCTTAGAGTTCTCTCACTCTGAGGACTTCCTGAGAACCCAAATGCTCAGCTTCTCAGTCATGTCATCCTGATCTGCCCACAAAATCAGATTCTGGGATGAAGGCTTGTGTGAGGGTAAGTAGAGTGATCCCCCCAAGCAGGAGTGAGATAGTCGGAAATGGAGGAATGGAGGAAATGACAATAAAAGATGCATTGATGAGAGGATCACTGCTATGGGCAACTGGGCTGTATCCCACTGGGGACCTTCTGAGGCACCATATGGAATCTGTGTCAGATGGAAAGCTGCACACTCATCCACAGGTCCATCCCCCAGAGGCATGAATGGCCTTGCACTTCTAGGCTGAGTGTGTGTGCAAGTCCAATAGGCCTCACCAGCTTTGGAAAAAGCTTCATAGCAGAAAAGCACAGGGAAGCTATGGACCCACTCATGGCAGTCATGATGGTGTTCCATCCAGAGCTCCTTCAACAGGATCTGCTGCAGGGAATCTCCTATTGCTGCACCCTCAGATATGCCTCAGCACTCACCCTAAGACCACGCTTTCTCTGGCTGCTCCCAGCCAAGGGTACTGGAAGAAAACCATTCCTTCCCAGTGCAACACTCCCCTAAAGAGCAATCTTTACTCAGAGACTCACACCCATTGGCTTGGCTAAGACTGTCTTGGAACTACTCAGAAGGTCTGGGGCTCTCCTCTTCTTTCACAACTATCAGACCTGCACTACAGTGTAAGGCTTTCCCTGCTGACTCCTGCTTCCTCCCCCTTACCCTTCACAGGTGTTCCCCAAATAAACATCTTGCTCCTCTAATCCTGTTTTATCCTCTTCTTCTGGGAGGACCTCAATTGACATAAAGGTTATGGGACACCATCACCTGGGTTGGAACTGTCTGCTACTGCGGTGCTGACATGAGAAGTAGCAAAGAATACATGATGTGGGATAAAATATATCTGAGTTCTCCCTTTATGGTTGGGTAACCATTAGATGGTGCAGCATATTCTCTTGGTTCTCTTTAGCCTGGGAAAATAGCTGATATTTTCAAAGGATTTCTTCAAATGCCAAAGGGAAAATATGAGGAGGTTGCCACAAGACAACACAAAGAGTGGTTTCCATGGGTGCTGCTCCTGGAAACACAGATGCTGCTGAAATCTGCAGTCACACTCAGTCATTCACAGCTCCAGAACAAGGAGCAGAATGACTTCCATTCCTCCTCCTTTCCAGCCCTCTGCAAGTGCCTTGTATTGGCAAAGCCTGATAGAAACCCAATTGGTAAGATTCACTAGAAGAGCAGCTCCACACTTTAGTGCACACTGTAAGGGAGAGCACTAGAGAACTGAAGAAAGGAAATGAAGGTGAAGACCAACAGGCAATTCCCAGGATGGAGAACAGTGTACCCTTTAGTGTCATCAGATGGCACTGTCTCACGTGGGGTCAGGTTCTTTGCCCCACAAAGGTAGTAGTATGGAGAGGGGAAAGCACTAAGCTTGGGTCTTGCCAACAAGGCTTAAGTCCAGCTTCTGCCAGGAAACAGCTATACGGCCTTGGGCAAGTAATGTCGCCTCTCTGAGCCGCAGCAGCCTCTTTGGTAATGCATAGGTGAAACTAGACTACAGATTTTCGAACAGTGCTCCAAGGAACTCTCTAGGGTACTACAACTCCTTCAGGGGTTACTCAGCAGGTTGGGGGAGGATGCCAAATCCAGCTAACTTAGACTCACCTTTCTGATTGCCATGTTAGGGTTTTCTTTAAAGCTTAAAATAAAAGTTTCAAAACCTTAGGCCCAGGTGATCTTTAAGGCCCTTTCTATCCTTATCTTTCACAAGTCTATGAGACTAGAATCAAAATCTGGCTTCTGCCAATTATGTGTGACTGGAGGAAGCCACCTAACATCTCTCATTTTTATTATCTCTAAAATGATGGGATTATTCAACACCTGTGATACATCAGGTGATTTGCACACATCCATATTCCACATCCATCCCCCATTCGAAGGATATACCATCAGTATCCTCATTTTACGGTGGAGGTAGATGAGGCTCAGAGAGGTTAAGCAACACATCACATGACTCAGCCAGCAAATGGCTCAATATCTGTATCCTTCAGGCTTCAATATCTGTATTTCTTCAACTTTGCTGCCTGCCCAGTTTAGAGGGGTATGAGGAATAAATGAGACTATGAATGCAAAAATATTTTACAAAAATACAAATTATTATGTAAGCATACAAATTACCCCAATGGACCTAACTTTCTACCAAGACCTCCATAGTTCAATATCATGATAAAATGTCTCTGGTTTAATAATCCACTTTCAACAGCATTTACAGTTCTTGCTCATCACTTGTTCTGGACCCAGTTTGTGCACCATTCCTAACCCAATAGGCTCTGCCTCCCACTTCCACCAAGGGCGTTGGCCATTTTCCTTGCTTCTTGGCCCGAGCAGCCCTAGCCATGGTTCACACTTTCTACACTTGTAAAGGATGGTTCCCTGCCTTTGCTGCCATCATGACAGACTGGGAAGAAGTCCCCATGCTGGGGCTGACTGACAAGGAGAGACTGACTGCTATGGCTGTGCACTGGCTGCTCTGAGTGTGCAAAGCTCCAACTTCCCCATCAGCTTCCCTGGAGTGTGAGAGAGTGAATGTCCCATTGGGAAGGAACCACCAGATCAATCAAAGCCACCATTTTTCCCACAACAGGCTGTTCCAGGATGCAATCATTGCTGATGACAAATCTGATGCACTTAAAATTTAAATATTCTAGTATATTCACCAGGCTTTTGTCATAGAGCTACATTTGTATATCCCTTTTATTGTTAATCTTTCCAGATCACTATGAACTCATGACAAAACAGATTCAAGTTGTTATAGTTAACTTTTTACTATTATTCTCATTTTGATTCTCAAATTGTCACAACATGGCTAGTGGGAGGCCCTTTAAACTGACCTCCTTGTCCTTTCAGTGCTAACACAGACATTTTTGAAAGTATTCTTGCTTTTAAAAAAGAGGTTTCAGGCTCATACTGACTTTTCCTTAACAAATAAAAAACCGAAAATGATATGAGCTGCTCTCCAAGGGGCCAGTTCCTTTTCGTGGAGACTAGTGCTGGAAACCACACCAGAGGCACATATCAGATTATTCCACATAAATACTGGCAGAAGATGGAGTGACACTGCTGCAGGGTCACTTTAAGGTTGGAAAAACATTTATATTCAGCATCATGACTTTTGTGTTACTATTTCTAACTCTAACATGACTAAATTATTTTAGCCTTTACCATCTAACTTCATTTTCCTACAATATCCCTACCTACATTAATACCTCATACACTCAACACTTTTGTTTTGTCCCTTTTTTTTTTTTTTTTAAGATGGAGTCTCACTCTGTTGCCCAGGCTGGAGTGCGATGGCACGATCTTGGCTCACTGCAACATTTACCTCCCCAGTTCAAGCGATTCTCCTGCCTTAGCCTCCCAAGTAGCTGGGATTCCAGGTGTGTGCCACCACGTCCAGCTAATTTTTGTATTTTTTAGTAGAGACAGGGTTTCTCTATGTTGGCCAGGTTGGTCTCAAACTCCTGGACTCAAGTGATCCACCTGCCTCAGCCTCCCAAAGTGCTGGGAATACAGGTGTGAGCCACAGCACTGGCTGTTTTGTCCTGTTTATAGTTCTTCTATAGTCCTACAGTCATTTTGACTGAAAAAAAAATTAATAGAAAATGGACAGAAGACATAAACAGGCAAGTCGCAAAAGAGGAAATACGGTCAAGAAAAATTTTAAAGTTCAGGCTGGGCACGGTGGCTCACACACACCTGTAATCCAGCACTTTGGGAGTCTGAGGCAGGTGGATCACGAGGTCAGGAGATCGAGACCATCATGGCTAACACGGTGAAACTCCATCTCTACTAAAAATACAAAAAATTAGCCAGGCGTGGTGGTGGGTGCCTGTAGTCCCAGCTACTTGGGAGGCTGAGGCAGGAGAATGGAGTGAACCTGGGAGGCAGAGCTTGCAGTGAGCCGAGATCGCGCCACTGCACTCTAACCTGGGTGACAGAGCGAAACTCTGTTTCAAAAAAAAAAAAAAAATTAAAGTTCAAATTTATTGTTAATGAAATATACAGGAACTAAAACAATATTTTGAAGGGTAATGATGTTATCAGACTCACAAAGAAAGAATAATATCCAAAGTGGGATATTATTTGGCACCTCTGATTTCTTCTGTGTTTCTGCTTCATTCTCTTTTATGGATTGATATCCTCCATTTTCTCATAGTTTCTGCTCCCATATATCTCAGGGTTTCAAACAGCCCTTCCTGAACTATTTGGCCCATTTAGACATTTATGCTTCAGTTTCCACTACCATCTGTCTCATTTTTATCTGATTTTCTTAATTCAGAGTTCCCAGGCAGATCTAATTAGTAACACTCATATGTACATGCCAGGATCAGGCTAGCTTATGGGTTGGCTGGATCTACCTACCTCAAATCCAATCAGGTTTAGCTGTGTTATCATGTGGCACAAAACATGGCTTCCTACAATCAGGCCTCATAATACCTGGCCTGTCCATATACTGTGAGAGATAAATTATATTTTTGCTTATGTTGTTTCCCAGTTTTTTACTCTTACAATGACCATACTATGTACATGATTCTAAAAATAACATGAGAAAAAGAAATTCAATCAAGAAATAGGATCATTGAGAGATGTCCCATTTACAGTTTAATATACATTCAGCAATAGAACAGTCACTTATTTAGCTAAGCCACCTCAAAACTATGCCCCCTCCTCCTCCTAAGTCTTAACAAGATAATTGTTACTGAGAGCCATTTACTTTATACAAACATCACCCAGTGGTTAAGGACAAGTTTGACTCTGCAGCTAGATGGCCTGGGTTTGAACTGGCTTCTCCATTTGTAAGTCTTGTGGCCTGCAGTAAGTTATTTTATCTTCTTTGCATCTGCTTGTTCAGTTGTTTCAGTGAGTTTAGGCAGCTATACCGTTTAAAGAACAGTCCTCCACACAAGACTACTTACTTAGAGATGGAGTCTCATTCTATCACCCAGGCTTGAGTGCAGTGGCATAATCACAGCTCACTGCAGCCTTGAACTCCTGCCTCAGCCTCCCCAGTAGATAGGACTACAGGTGTGTACCACCATGCCCTGCTAATTTTTTTCCCCAGAGACACAACCTTGCTATGTTGTCCAGTCTGGGCTCAAACTCCAGGGCTCAAGCGAGATTCCTGCTTCAGCCTCTTAAAGCACTGGGATTACAGGAATGGGCCACCTTGCCTGGCCTACTCTCACTTCTGACACCACTTGCAGTTCAGGGAGTTCCCAAAACCACTCTCAGTTTTGATAATTGGCTGGAAAGACTCAAGAACTTACTGAAAGCTATTGTATTCGTGGTTAATTACAGGAAAATGATACAAGTTAAAATTAGCTACAGGAAGAGATGCACAGGGCAGAGTCTGGGAGGGGTCCAAATGAGGAGCTTCAAGTTGTCCTCCCCTGGAGTCATGGATGGCGTTACCGCCTCTCAGTCATGATGTGTGACAATATGCACAGAGTGATGTCAAGCAGGGATGGTCATGTTAAGCCTTTGGTGTCCAGGGTTGTTATTGGGGCTTAATCACATATTGCCCAGGTGGCTGACCTTTAGTCCCCAGCCCCATTCAGAGGTTGGGCTAAAACCTTCAGTCATCCGTTCCTCCAGAAATCAGAAGTATACTGCATGGCCCAAAGCCCCCATTATAAATCATATTGTTAGACTGTCCAGTAGTTAAAGCCCCCAGGCAAATAAAGACATTTCTATCAGGCAGGACACTCTAGGGCCCTCCTAGTAGCTTAGGGCAAAAGCCAGACCTCTCTTAGAGTAATGCTAATTCTTCACTATACAGGAAATAACAGTTCCTATTTCATGGGGTCATTGTAAGGATTAAAGGAGAAAATACATCTATCATCCCTCATCTCCAATTCCAAAATCCCAAATGCTCTGAAAACCAGAAGTTTTCTCATAAATCATTTAGTGGAAAAAGCTTACATGAGATTGTTTATATCTTTTTATCTCAGTTACACATTTTCCAAAGAAATTACTGTGTGTGATTTTGGAGATGGTACCACAAATACCCCCCTCCCAATGGAGTATAACATGTAGTCACCATCTATCACATCTTGCTGGTCTAAAACCTGAAAATTCATCTAGCCCTGAGGAACTTAGATAAGGGATCCTTGAGCCTGTAGATGTAGGTGCTAATAACAGTCCCTAGAAAAGTCACTGCTTCATAAATGTAAACTGGTATTATTTTCTACTAAGATAAACACAAATTTAGGGAAAGAAGAAAATGCCCCCCAAAGTGATCAAGGCCAATAATTTACTATCCCTTTGTCAAAATTTTACCTCAACTTAAATTTTGACAAGAAAATTTCAGGAGAATATATACTGTAAATGGAAGCCAAAAAATCTTGTAGAAAATGTATTGTGTTAGATATGTTATCATAAATATTACATATTATGTATTTTGACATAAATAAGAATTAAATATCATCACAGGCTCAAGCCCAGTCCAGAGGCTCCTCAGAGATTGCTGAGGATGTTGGGAGCAGGGAGGGTACCATGGGACTTCGGGGGTTTAGCCACAGGCTTCCAGCCTATTGTGTATAATGATAAACTCTTACTGTGTATTTAGTTCTGAACTTCTGAAACTTGTCACCTGAAGAATTTTTTCAAACTTCCTACCAATTTTTAGACAAATTGATTTATTGCTTAATGAACCCACCAATTGTTCACATATTACTTTTTTCCTCAAAAATGTTCAGTGTGTCCTTTTATTTATGTGAAAATAGTAGAGTTATACTTGAAATTAGACCCTCAGAGAAGTCAATCAGGTTTTAAAATGTCAAAGAAGAAAGGAAAATGCACAAGAGCCCCCCGCCCCCTCCACATACACACATCACAAGCAGGGATGAAAACAGAACTATTCCAGGAGTGAATCTTTTCACATGCGTCACTGCAACACCTTCAGTCTTTCCTAGAACCAGTTGGGAAACGGATGAATATACACAGAGACCATCTCATCACGGGACCTCAGTCTCTGATTCCCAATTCCCAAACCCAAAAAGTTCTGAAAATTGAAAAATTGAAAGATTTATTTGTAACTCAGTTACAAACCTTGCCCTCGACTGATGGGAGTCTATTTTTAGTCATTATGAGATTCAGTGTGAATATTCATAAGTTTGACGGCAGAAATATTAATGTACTTGATGATAGGGTGCTCCCCCAGACTCCACTGGAGGTGTTAATAATATATATATGTTGAATTCTGAATTCTGCAATACATCAAGATTTTTGGATGAAAGATTATGGACTTACATGGTAGAAAATCCCAAGGGTAGGTGTTGCCTTCATTTTAAAGACAATAAGGTAGCTTTAGAGATGTTAAGTAACTTGCTCGAAGCCACACAATAAGCAGCAAAATATTATACACTTTGAAAGGACAAGTATGTCAACTACAACTTCCAACCAACCAGACTTCATGCGGCTTAGTCAGGGAGCTGATTTTACCTTAAGGTGGGGTTGGTACTTCTTAATAGACTGAAAATTACAAAAAGAAGTTTGCCACTGGCAAAATTACGCTGTTAAGATTGCAGACCAGCTCCCAGAGAGGCCTTTCCATTTCCACTTTTAAGGAAACTGTGCCCTCTGACTGTAAGGAGATACATTTCTTCTCATCCCTTAAAAGCAGAGGAATTTGATAAAGAAGTTGCCTGGCAAAGGAAAAAAAACCCCACTAGACCGAAATCAAAACAAATCATTTTTTGCATATTAATCAGGTGCCTGATTGAAACTGTGCTAGCTGCTTCGAGAGAGGAATATTAAAAGTAAGGCGCTGCTAATTTAAGCACAACTAATTTTAAAAGACGTACCTAGAAACAGCCACATGGGAAAATCAGTTAAGCTACATCAACCATCCGCTTCGCTTGATGGGATATGCCTTGGTTGGGAGCCCCAGTGTCATGATATTGACTTCGTCCCTGTGGGTAGGCAGGGAAATCTGTCACTCCTGTAATCTGCAGGGCTCTGGTTTTAATGGATCCATCCAAATTTATTCCTGCCTCCCAAGTGAGCAAGAGGAGCCCAGAGGGAAGTGACTGTCCAAGGAGCTGCCACAAAGCTTGAGCCCCATCCCCATGGAGTTGGCAGGCCACCCCTTCTTCCAAGAAGACAGTCCCATAGAAACTGCTGCTGGGCTCATTGGTAAACCTCACCTGTAGCAGACATTATTGAGGCTGTTCCCAGATCTCCTCAGATCTCTTTTGTGGGTTCTTTGCACCCCTCCCCAAGTTTGTGCCCACAACTCTCTAGGGAGGATTGTGCAGGGGCTGCTGGCACAGCCTTGCCTGCAGGCATTGGGAGTTTGTCCCCGGAGGTTACCTTTAGCCAGTGCCCAACTGGTAAAAGAACATGGAAGCTCAGCTCCTTTCCTTCTAGTCTAAGTATCATTTGTGCTCCAGAGCTCCTCTGTGGAACGAAAGCAAGGCTGTGACTTTGCCTGAAATCACCCCTTTCTGAGCCTCTTTCCCTTCTTTGAACTGCTTCTCCTACTCCTTTACTGATGTCTTATCCTTTAAAAAAAAATTACTGCTTCTGGTTACCCCACCTAAGAGCGTTGTACCCAAGGCTCTGAGATCTCAGTACAGAAGGTAAGTGCTATACTTTGAGGTGAACAATAAATTTCAGTTAACTTCTCTACACTTCTGGAAGGGATCTATTTACTTAAAGATCAACTATTCCACTGGCACATACATCATTTACCACCCGAACCTGCAAGGGGACAAGGCCAGAGAATAAGCTAAAACCAGAGTGGAGAACAAGATTCAGTCAGGTGCCCTTCTTTCCTCTCTCCAGAGCTATGGATAACAGACAAGCATACCTGTGGCAGAAGCTATGGGCTACCCCAAAGTCTGTTCTCCCTTCCAGGAAGCCTCCAGATATACACTGGATACATGTCAACCCAGCCAGCCTCCATTCTGGCTAGATGTGGCCACGCAGCTAAGTTCTGGCCACTGGGGTGTGAACAGAAGTGCTGCGCACAGCTTCCAAAGCATGCCTCCCTTTCCCCATTGCCCTGTGCAGATATGGTGGAAAGTCATCATAGTCCATGTGGATGAAGGCCGCATCTGAAGAATGGAGGAAAACCAAAGAAGGATCTGGGTCCTCAACATCATGGAGTTGCCTAGACTGTTTTATAAAGAGAAAGAATTGTCAATATCAGCCAAGTTAGTCTGAGTCCTTGTTAGGGCAGCCAAATCAATATTCTAATTAATACAATTATTTAGAGCAGGGGTCCCCTACTCCCAGGCCAAGGACCACCAGTTCGTGGCCTGTTAGGAACCAAGCTACACAGCAGGAGGTGAAAGGCAGGCAAGTGAGCAAAGCCTCATCTGTATTGGCAACTGCTCCTCATTGCTCCCATTACTGCCTGAGCTCTACCTCCTGTCAGATCAGAGGTGGCATTGATTCTCATAGAAGTGCAAAACCTATGGTGAACTACACATGCAAGGGATCTAGGTTGTATGCTCCTTATGATAATCTAATGCCTGATGATCTGTCATTGTCTCCCATCACCTAGTCTAGTTGGGACCATCTAGTTGCAGGAAAACAAGCTCAAGGCTCCCACTGATTCTACATTATGGTGAGTTGTATAATTATTTATATATTACAATGCAATAATAGAAATAACATGCACAATAAATGTAATGCACTTGAATCATCCTGAAACCAGCCCCCACCCTGCTCCTGCCAGGTCTGTGAAAACATTGTCTTCCTCAAAACTGGTCCCTGGTTCCAAAATGGTTGGGGACCACTGCCTTAGAGTGCAGTGGGATTATGAATTTTCTAATTGAGTCATTGATAAAGAGAAAGGAAGCTGTCTTAGGTTGTATTTCCCATAAAAGCTCCTGAGGTGATTATCCATGTCAAAGTGATTTATGATTTATTAGAAAATGTTCCCAGGAAAACCTAGGGATAGACGAGGGAAGTAAGAAGACGAAGCAGCCAAGCAAGAATTCAGCACCAGAGAAGGCCCATGGAGGGTGACTGTGGCTCAATCTCTCAGGGAGTTCTGCAGACGACAACAGCCAGACCTAAGTGTGTTACAATCACAGGCAAGGGAGCTGAGAATTTGTACCCCTGACACCTGCTAGTCCTCAGTCAATCAATACTCCCATAAAAACATAAATGTCTGAGTACTTCTGTATATCCATGCATACAATCTGAGCTGGGTCTAGCAGTCTGAGCGACCCTCCAGCAAAGAGGCACAGGTGCTGGCTGTTGGGAGTGAAAGCCCACTGGGAACCTACATGTACAAAAATGGTAAATGGATGGAGTGCTGACAGTATCTGCTAACAGAGGCCCTTTAAATTTTTGCCTGGAGGTCTCAAGTGATTACTCGTGGCATGCATTCCTGCAGCCCTTTCCATAGGAAACAACCTTGCCTGTCACCTTCACCTGGACATTTCTATTGGCTATATCTAATGTTTTCAAGTGTCTAAAATTGCGTTCTTTGGGCAACCATAATAAAATACAAGGTTATGTTTCAGAGTTCTCTGCAAGTCCTGAAAGAATAACAAATCTTATAGGAGTTCACGATAAGGTCCTTTAATCCCCACTCATGACTCAAAACCGCAGGAGAAATCATCTACCTTATTCCTGAATATGGAAAGACCCTGTTACCAAATTTATTCCATACCTACTTAGAAACAAGCACAGGCATTTTGTGATGTTTCCAACTAGAAAAAGGCTCTTGACAATATGACCTAAGGTAAATACATGCAATTCAAAACAAACTGGGCTGACGATTGATTGCTACACCCACATCTTCTTCTTAAAAAGATTACATAACATTTGCACATATAACATTGGCAAAAAAAAACAAACGAGTGATCAACAACAAACCCCAGTGACAGTGAGTTAGGATATTGGAGCCTAGATACTCTTAGATACTGCTGATGGGAATGTAAATTACTAAAATCCTTCTGAAAGTCAATATGGGAATATGTTTCAAAAGACTTAATATATGTATATACTTTGGCACCCCCCCTCAAAAAAAGTCCATGCTCAGGAAATTTGGGGGATTTATAGTTAAATGAATTTTAATACATATATTCATGTAACCACCAACACAGTAAGGATACACCAAAAAACTCTTATACTCGTTTATAGTCATCCTCTCCCCACCTTCATAATCCCTGGTAACCACTGATTTGTTCTTCAATCTCTATAGTTTTGTCTTCTTGAGAATATCGTATCAGTGAAATCACGGAGTATGCAAACTGCTTTCACTCAGCATAATGTGTATGAAGTTCATCTAAGTTATTGCATTTATCAATAATTTGTTTCTTTGTATTGCTGAATGGTATAATATGGACATACAACAGTTGGTGTAGCCATTTACTAATTGAACGACCTTTGGGAGTGTTTCCAGTTTGGGGCAATTATGAACAGGTCTACTATAAGCATTCACATACAGGTTATGTGTGAACATAAGTATTCATTTCTCTGGGATACCCAGCAGTGGGATTGCTGACTCATACAGTAAGTGTATGTTCAACTTTATAAGAAATTATTATTTTTTTAATTTTAAAAAAGTGTATTTCTAGTGAAATATACAATAATTTTTAAAGGTTGAAACAATACAGATAAGGCTAAAGACCAATTCCAGGTCCCATAGAAAACTATTATCAGTCTGGGATGCATATTTTCAAAAACATAGAAATATGGCTTGTGAACTTGTTTTATTTTTATGTTTTAAGTTGTTTTTAAGTATATGATATATACTTTTCTGCATCTTTTTTATTCAACAATGTCTGGATATTTTTATTATACTTTAAGTTCTGGGATACATGTGCAGAACATGCAGGTTACATAGGTATACACATGCCATGCTGGTTTGCTGCACCCATTAACCCGTATTAGGTATTTCTCCTAATGCTATCCCTCCCCTGGCCCCCTGGTCCCAACAGAATCCAGTGTGTAATGTCCCCCTCCTTGTGTCCATGTGTTCTCACTGATCCACTCTCACTTATGAGTGAGAACATAGTGTGTTTGGTTTTCTGTTCTTGTGTTAGTTTGCTGAGAATGATGGTTTCCAGCGTCATCCATGTCCCTGCAAAGGACAAGAACTCATCATTTTTATGGCTGCATAGTATTCCATGGTGTATATGTGCCATGCTTTCTTTATCTAGTCTATAATTGATGGGCATTTTGGTTGGTTCCAAGTCTTTGCTGTTGTGAACAGTGCCACAATAAACATACATGTTCATGTATCTTTATAGTAGAAAGATTTATAATCCTTTGGGTATATACCCAGTAATTGGATTGCTGGGTCAAATGGTATTTCTAGTTCTAGATCCTTGAGGAATCGCCACACTGTCTTCCAAAATGGTTGAACTAATTTACACTCTCACCAACAGTGTAAAAGCATTCCTATTTCTCCACGGCCTCTCTAGCATCTGGTGTTTCCTGACTTTTTAATGATTGCCATTCTAACTGGTGTGAGATGGTATCTCATTGTGGTTTTGATTTGCATTTCTCTAATAATCAGTGATGATGAGCTTTTTCCCATATGTTTATTGGCTGTATCAACGTCTTCTTTTGAGAGTGTCTGTTCATATCCTTCACCCACTTTTTGATGTTTTTTTTTTCTTGTAAATGTGTTTAAGTTCTTTGTAGATTCTAGATATTAGCCCTTTGTCAGATGGATAGATTGCAAAAATTTTCTCCCATTCTGTAGGTTGCCTGTTCACTCTGATAATTTCTTTTGCTGTGCAGAAGACTTTAGTTTAATCAGATCCCATTTGTCAATTTTGGCTTTTGTTGCCATTGCTTTTGGTGTTTTAGTCATGAAGTCTTTACCCATGCCTATGTCCTGAATGGTATTGCCTAGGTTTTCTTCTAGGGTTTATATGGTTTTACATCTTTTTTTTTTTTTTTTTTTTTTTTTTTTGAGACGGAGTCTTGCTCTGTCGCCCAGGCTGGAGTGCAGTGGCGCAATCTCGGCTCACTGCAAGCTCCGCCTCCTGGGTTCACGCCATTCTCCTGCCTCAGCCTCCCGAGTAGCTGGGACTACAGGCGCCCGCCACTGCGCCCGGCTAATTTTTTCTATTTTTAGTAGAGACAGGGTTTCACCATGGTCTCGATCTCCTGACCTTGTGATCCGCCCGCCTCGGCCTCCCAAAGTGCTGGGATTACAGGCGTGAGCCACCGTGCCCGGCCATGGTTTTACATCTTATGTTTAAGTCTGTAATTATCTTGAGTTAATTTTTGTATAAGGTATAAGGAAAGGATCCAGTTTCAGCTTTCTGCGTATGGCTAGCCAGTTTTCCCAACACCATTTATTAAATAGGGAATCCTTTCCCCATTGCTTGTTTTTTGTCAGGTTTGTCCAAGATCTGGTGGTTGTAGATGTGTGACGTTATGTCTGAGGCCTCTGTTCTGTTCCATTGGTCTATATCTCTGTTTTGGTACAAGTACCATGCTGTTTTGGTTACTGTAGCCTTGTAGTATAGTTTGAAGTCAGGAAGCATGATACCTCCAGCTTTGTTCTTTTTGCTTAGGATTGTCTTGGCTATATGGTCTCTTTTTTGGTTCCATATGAAATTTATAGTTTTTTTCTAATTCTGTGAAGAAAGTCAGTGGTGGTTTGATGGGGATAGCATTGAATCTATAAATTACTTTGGGTAGTATGGCCATTTTCAGAATATTGATTCTTCCTATCCATAAGCATGAATGTTTTTCCATTTGTTTGTGTCCTCTCTTATTTCCCTGAGCAGTGGTTTGTAGTTCTCCTTGAAGAGGTCCTTCACATCCCTTGTAAGCTGGATTCCTAGGTATTTTATTCTCTTTGTAACAATTGTGAATGAGAGTTCACTCGTGATTTGGCTGTTATTGGCGTATAGGAATGCTTGTGATTTTTTGCACATTGATTTTGTATCCTGAGACTTTGCTGAAGATGCTTAGCAGTTTAAGGAGATTTGGGACTGAGATGATGGGGTTTTCTAAATATACAACCGTGTCATCTGCAAACAGGGACAATTTGACTTCCTCTTTTCCTAATTGAATACCCTTTCTTTCTTTCTCTTGCCTGATTGCTCTGGCCAGAACTTCCAATACTACGTTGAATAGGAGTGGTGAGAGAGGCCATCCTTGTCTTAGTGCTGGTTTTCAAAGAAAATGCTTCCAGTTTTTGCCCATTCAGTATGATGTTGGCTGTGGGTTTGTCATAAATAGCTCTTATTATTTTGAGATACATTCCATCAATGCCTAGTTTATTGAGAACTTTTAGCATGAAACGCTGTTGAATTTTGTCGAATGCCTTTTCTGCACCTATTGAGATAATCATGTGTTTTTTGTCACTTGTTCTGTTTATGTGATGGATTATGTTTATTGATTTGCATATGTTGAACCAGCCCTGCATCCCAAGGATGAAGCCAACTTGATCATGGTGGATAAGCTTTTTGATGTGCTGCTGGATTTGGTTTGCCAATATTTTATTGAGGATTTTTGCATCAATGTTCATCAGGGATATTGGCCTGAATTTTATTTTGTTGTGTCTCTGCCAGGTTTTGGTATCAGGATGATGCTGGTCTCATAAAATGGGTTAGGGAGGTGTCCCTCGTTTTCTATTTTTTGAATAGTTTCAGAAGGATGGTACCAGCTCCACTTTGTACCTCTGGTAGAATTCAGCTGCAAATCCGTCTGGTCCTGGACATTTTTTGGTTGGTAGGCTATTAATTGCTGCCTCAATTTCAGAACTTGTTATTGGTCTATTCGGGGATTCAACTTCTTTCTGGTTTAGTCTTGGGGGGATGTATGTGTCCAGGAATTTATCCATTTCTTCTAGATTTTCTAGTTTATTTGCATAGAGGTGTTTATAGTATTCTCCAATGGTAGTCTGTATTTCTGTGGGATCTGTGGTGATATCCCCTATATTTTTTTTTTATTGCATCTGATTCTTCTCTCTTTTCTTCTTTGTTAGTCTGGCTAGTGATCTATTTTATTGGTCTTTTCAAAAAACCATCTCCTGGATTGATTTTTTGAAGGGTTTTTCGTTTCTCTATCTCTTTCAGTTCTGCTCTTAGTTATTTCTTGTCTTCTACTAGCTTTTGAATTTGTTTGCTCTTGCTTCTCTAGTTCTTTTAATTGTGATGTTAGGCTGTCGATTTTATATCTCTCCTGCTTTCTCTTGTGAGCATTATAGTGCTATAAATTTCCCTCTACACACAGCTTTAGCTGTGTCCCAGAGATTCTGGCACGTTGTGTCTTTGTTCTCACTGGTTTCAAAGAACATCTGTATTTCTGCCTTTGTTTCATTATTTACCCAGCAGTCATTCAGAAGCAGGTTGTTCAGTTTCCATGTAGTTGTATGGTTATGAGTGAGTTTCTTAATCCTGAGTTCTAATTTGATTGCACTGTGGTCTGAGAGACTGTTATGATTTCCGTTCTTTTGCATTTTGAGGAGTGTTTTACTTCCAACTATGTGGCCAATTTTAGAATAAGTGCAATGTGGTGCTGTGAACAATGTACATTCTGTTGATTTGGGGTGGAGGGTTCTATAGATGTCTATTAGGTCTGCTTGGTCCAGAGCTGGGTTCAAGTCCTGGATATCCTTGTTAATTTTCTATCTTGTTGATCTAATATTGACAGTGGGATGTTAAAGTCTCCCATTATTATTGTGTGAGAGTCTGAGTCTCTTTGTAGGTCTCTAAGAACTTGCTTTATGAATCTGGGTGCTCCTGTATTGGGTGCATATATATATAGGATAGTTAGCTCTTCTTGTTGCATTGATCCCTTTACCATTATGTAATGCTCTTCTTTGTCTCTTTTGATCTTTGTTGGTTGAAAGTCTGTTTTATCAGAGACTAGGATTGCAACCCCTGCTTTTTTTTGCTTTTCATTTGCTTGATAAACAGCCAAACTATTTTCAAGATTTACATTCCAAACAGCAGTGTACAAGAGATTCAGTTGCTCCACATCCTCTCCAGCACTTGATATCATATTGTTCATTATTGCCATTCTGAAAGGTAAACAGTGATATCTCATCATGGTTTTAATTTGCATTTCTCTAATTGTTAATGATGTTGGACTTTTCTCATGTGCTTATTTGCCATATATATCATCATTGATAAAATGTTCACGTATTTTGCCCACTTTTTAAACTGGGTTGTTTGTTTTCTTATTGTTAGTGCTTGAGAGTTCTTTATATATTTTGGATACAAGTCCTTTGTCAGATAAGCGATTTGCAAATATTTTCTGCCAGTCTATAGATTGCTTTTTTATTCTCTTAACAGTGTTATTTGCAGGTCTTGAAGTCCTGGGCTCAAGCGGTCCTCCTCCTGTGTTGGCCTCCTCCAGTGCTGGGAAATTATAGGCATGAGCCACCATACCACCCAGCCCTGGATCAAGAGTCTTAAATTTTAGTAAAGTCCAACTTATCAGTATTTTCTTTTGTGGATTGTGCTTCTGGTGTTAAGTCTAAGAACTCTTCACCTAACTTCAACTCATGAAGATTTTCTCCTGTTTTCTCCTACATGTTTTATAGTTTAATGTTTTATATTTAGGTCTATAATTATTTTCATTAACTTTTGTATAACATGTGAGGTTTAGGTATAGATTTTTTTTTTTTTTTTTTTTTTTTTTTTTTTTTTTTTTTGCCTATGGTTGTTCAATTGTGCCAACACCATTTGCTGAAAAGACCATTCTTTCCCATTGAATTGCTTTGAGACTTTATGAAAAATCAATTGCGCATATTTGTGTGGATTTATTTCTGTACTCCCTAACTATGTTCAATTGATGTGTCTATCTCTTTACCAATACCATACTCTCTTGGTTACTGTTAAGTCTTGCGATAAATTAGTATAATTCCTCCAACTATATTCTTCTTTTACCAACTTGTTTTAGCTATTGTGGTTCTTTTACATTCCATAAAATTAGTTTTGTCTATATCTACCAAAAACTCAGCTGAGATTTCAATTGGTATTGCATTAAACCTACAGATAAATTTGAGCAAAATTGACATCTTCTATGTTGAGCCTTCCAATCCATGAACACAGTATATTTCTCCATTTATTAGGTCATCTTTGATTTCTTTCATCAATGTTTTATAGTTTTCAGCACACAGACCCTGTACATATTTTGTCATATTTATGTGTATTTTGGGGGAAGTTAAATTATTTTTTTAAATGTTGCTTTCCAATTGTACATTGCTAGTGTATAGAAATATGAATTTTTTTGTATGTTGCCCTTGTATCCTGCAAACTTGCCTAACTTATGTATTAGTTCTAGGAATTTTGGAGATTTCCTGGGACCTTCCATATAGAAATTCATGTTGTCTATGAAAGGAAATTAATATTATAATATCTGTGTAGTTTTTGTTTTGTTGGGGGGTGTTTATTTTTTTCCTGACTGTACTAAGACTTCCAATATAGTGTTGAATAGTAGTAGATAAATTGCACATCTTGCTTTTTTCCCAATATTAGGGGGAAATCATTAAGTCTTTTGCCAATATGATGTTAGCTGTAATTTTTTTGTAGGTGTTCTGTATCAGGTTGAGGAGATTCCCTTCAATTTAATTTGTTGAGGGCGTTTATCAGTAATGGATGCTGGAATTTGACAAAAGCTTTTTCTACATCTATTGATATGATCATATGGGATTTTTTTGTAGATTGTTAATATGGTGAGCTACGTGGATCAATTCCAAATATTGAATCAGCTTGCATTCCTAGGCTATATACCATTTGGTCACAGGGTGCTAACCTTTACACATATTGCTTTTCTATCATTGCTAATATTTTATTGGGTATTTTTTCATCTATACTCATGAACAATGTTGGTATGTATGACTGACCCTTGACCAATGGTAGGGAGGGTGGTGGGGATTAGGTGCACTGACCCCTGTGCAGTCAAGATTCACATTTAACTTTTTACTCTCCACAACCTTAAAATCTTAATTACCAATAGCTTACAGTTGACTAGAAATCTTAACATAGTCAATTAACACACTTTATATGTTATACATATTATACACTATAATATTACAATAAAGATAGAGAAAATAAAATGTTTTTAAGAAAATCATAAGGAAAGCATACTTACTATTAAGTGGAAGTAGATAACAGTCTTCATCCTCATCATCTTCACGTTGAGGAAGAAGAGGAGAGTTTGGTCCTACTGTCTCAGAGGTGTCAGAGACAGAAGAAAATCTGTGTATAAGTGGACCTGCACAGTTCAAACCCATGTCAGGGTAGTGTTGGACTCATAAAATGGGCTGAGAAATATTACTTTCCTTATTTTCTGCAACACACTGTTCAGGACTGGTATTTGGTGGAATTTATCCATGAAACCATCTGGGCCTGAAGATGTCTTTTTTGGAAGGATTTTAACAACAAATTCCATTTATTTTAAAAATATAGGATTATTCAGCTTTCCCATTTTAACTAAGAGATTTGATAGTTTGTGGATTTTGAGGAATTGGTCCATTTCATCTAAATTCTCCAATTTATGTGTAGTTTGTAGTATCCCCTGATTTGCCTTTTAATGTTTGTGGAATCTGTAGTGGTATCTCCTCTTTTGTTCATTTCTAATGCTGGTAATTTATGTCTTCTCTCTCTGCCTTGTCAGTCCTTATAGAATTTTATTAATTTTATTGATCTTTTCAAAATACAATCCATTGGTTTCATTGATTTGTTTTTGTGTTCCATTTTATTCATTTCTGATCTGTCAGCCTTTTTGTTATCTCACAGGTTCCCAAGGCTCTGATCACTTTTTTCTTTTTTTTGCTTACATACATTCTGTTTATCTATCTTAAAGTTCACTGACTTTCCTTCATCTATCACTGAGTCCATCCACTGAGTTTATTTTGGTTATGGTAATTTTTAGTTCTAAAATTTATATTAAGTCTTATGTTCTCTATTTCTTAGCTGAGACTTCAGGTATTTGTTTCAAAAGTGTTCACAATTGCTTATTTGATCAATTATAGCTGCTTTGAAGTCTGTCAGATAATTCTGTCATCTGTGTTCTTGCTGTGATTGTACTTTCCCATGCACATTATTTGTGATTCTTCATATGCTGAATAATTCTGGATCGTATCCTGGACATTTTAAGTATTCTGTTATGAGACTTTGGGTCTTGTTTAAATACTATGGGTATGTTGATATTTTTTGTTTTCACAGGCAATGGACCTGGTTGGGTTCAGGCTGAAACTTCCAATATGAGGACTATGTTTCCAATATCAGTTCAGTTGACAAACTCTGGCAATGCTCTTCAGATCTGTCATATTTGTGTACCACTCAGTGTGGAACGCAGGGGATAAACTATCCATACTTTAGTTCTTCAGATCTTGAGTATGCTAACTATGATCAGATGCACACATCGTGTCTCAGGAGTAAGACTTGAAGTTCATAAACAACTATTTATCACAGCCCTATTCAAAAACAGAATCACTTTTTGAGCTCTTCCTTCTCTGCAGTTGATACTTTATTTTCTTGGGTCTCCCCCTTTTAGGTCAGAAACATGAGGCTATAGTTATCCTACTCTGCCTCACACTTCCATGATTAGGTTTACAGTTGGGCTAAGTAGTGGGAAGACAGATTTTAAAAAGCAACAAAGTTTAGTTCTACCCTGTTGGTATAAAAAATCTACCACTGCCTCTATACTATAGGATTTCCTAGGAGTTGGGGTTGGAGAGAATACAGAGAAGAGATTAAATTCAGGAGGATTTCTACTCTGTGTGTATTAGAAGTTCCCTTTCCAATTCTTGAAGCCAGAAGGATTCTCCTGGAGCCCTTCTGTGCCTTGGTGCTCACTTTTGAGTTTCTGACTGAATTGCGTTTGACTGGGAGATACTGGAGGGGGAAGAAATGGTAAATTCACTGGTAGTTTGATGGTACTTTGATTTCTGGTGTTTTTCCCCAATCTGCTTGCTGCTGTATATCTTTCAAAGTCTTCAAATAACTATGCCACACATTCTGCCCAGGTTTTAAAGTCATATTCAGTGGGATCAATGGAAAAATTGCTTTCTTCATTTTACTCAAACTAAAAGCCAGCTTTAAGAATTTATCCCAGGGCAATAATCAAAAATGTTGGCTGAGAATGCATATTCATTGGTTTTTATCACAGCATTAAGGTAGCTACAGAACCTGTGTTACTCTTTGCAAGCAACAAAATCTGGTTGTTTTAATTAAGTCTGGCTGATATAAGTTTTTAAAGGGATATTGAGTACCTTGAAGAATGCCAAGGAGAGTGAGAATCTAGCCTAAAATATTATTTGGCCTGGAACAATGCCCAAATTCATGCAACAGATACGACTTAGTGACTACCTTATAGCACCACTGTCCAGTTTTGGACATTACAAATTGCACTCTGATCACAACTAATCATACTGTTGCCATTTCTGCCTCCAGAAAATTGGTCTTTCTGCCTGTGGCATTCAAGAATCACCACCAAGGACCAACTGTCTACCAAGGACAATTCTGTTCTATTTCCACTTGTTTGCATCTCTGGCCCATTTATAGTGTCTCTTCTCTATAACACTTCCACAAGTTCACTGAAGACTTCGTGTTTTTGAATTTCTTCTTACTAACACAGATATTAACTCTAAGCACTAAATTATGTAGCAAAGGGTACAAAGGCAGTAGAATTTTAGAGGAGCAGAATACTATTGAGAACAAGAGCTGTAGAAGAGAAGGCTTTTGAAGAGTTAGGGCAGAGCTGGTACGTGAACTGTCATCTTAGGAGAAGGGCTGTATTAATCCACTATTGCTGCACAACTGAGGTGTAACAAACCACCCTTGAACAATAGTTCTCATTCATGGATTTGGAGCCAACTGAAGCAGATCTGCTTCCGATTTTAATTCTGCCCTCTCCACAGTGTCTGTGAGTTCCTGTGGCTTATATTATCTTATCTCTAACAGTTTTCAACTAGCAGCATAAGTTGTCCCAAATTTGCATCTCATCAACCTGGCCTTACCAATTCCCACAAGAATCTACTCATATCAAGTATTTTGTGACTTAGCTACACCTCACCAAGGATTTGTGAGACCATGTCAACGGGTCACATCTTGGAACAGGTGGCCTTTAGGCCATCTTGCTGGCTATTTTCTCATTCTCTCTCCCTCTTCCATTGACCTCTACTTTCCTCTTCTCCTAAACTCAAATCAACCTGAGATTTCTTCTCTTTTCTTTCACAGACCATCCTGTTCTCACCAAGGCCACTTAGGGTTTCATCTGCTTCCTAATGGCTTAACAAAGTACTTCTTTCAAATACACCCAGTGCTCTCCCCAAGATAATATTTGATAAATAATATACTCTCTCGAAGAAAGTTATGTTTCTTTATTCTTATCCCTCCAGTCAGTTATCCGTATCCAAGTCATTCAAGAATAACTAGACGTGTGACAAGCAAATGGTCTGTGGAAGACTTAACCTACTTAAAAGGGGGAGAAATGAGATGTGGCTACCTGTGTATTATCCCTTGAAGAATCTTATAAAAGTACAGCCCCAGTAGCCAGGATGCTCTGAGGAGAACCCCACTGGGGAGAACAATGGCTAAAAATAGTACTTGACCTTGGGTATCTAAAAGGAAACTGATGAAAAATGTTGACCAAAGAGTTTAAAGTGTCTTTGAAGAAAAAAGAAAAATAAAAGCACACCCACTTTTTAAAACTGCACGGAAGTCACCTTCTGCACTTTCTGGAAGGGAAAAGGCTTTCAGCCAAGGTGTGGGCTTTCAGGTATGACCTTCAAAACAGGCAAGGGGCAGACACTCTATATACCAAGCACATGGTAGAGGTGACGGGGTGGCAAAGGAGAATGTTAGATGCCCAAAAACACTGGAGAGATCACAAAAGTAAATGGCCATATCAGGAAGCAGAGCCATCATCATGGGCTCAAAACCAGCCAGGGCTGCTTTCACTGTCAGCAAAAGGACAGGTGTCAGATAGGCTGTAGGTTCTGGGATGGCTGGCATTCATGAGAACTGAATGTTTCCAAGAAGGAATGTGGGGTGAAGAATTCGATTCTAACATCTTACTACAGACAGGTTCATAATGCCAGCAATCTAGCTACCTTGCAATAGAGGGTTTTCTCCCATGAAGAAATGGAAGACCCTGAGGGGGGCTCCTTATTCTCATAACCCCCACATGCTAGCTGGTTATCATCTTTCCCTTGTGTTCCTCCCCTTTCTCTTATATAGTTAAGGACTCACCACATGCTAGGAACCATAAAGGCTCAGAAATGAATGAGACTGTTGCTATCCAGGCAGTTCATGACCCAGTAAAGGAAGCAGGCTAATAAAACATGTGTCAATGGAAACCCATAATTGTGCCCTTAGAAATGAAGAGAATGACTGGTTCACCCTTAGTGGAGGCTTCATGTAAGAAGGGGCTTTGAACAAAGCCTCGAAGAATATGCTGCATTTATATGGTAGAGCCAGCCTGGGAAGAAGGACCTTCAGCGGGTAAAGGCAAGAATATCTGTCCTGTGCTGGACATCGATGCTTTCCATGGGGTATTTAAGTTTGTTTCAATAATTTATTGAATGATACTAGATGCCAGACTCTAGGGACCCAACTCTGAACAGAAGAGTCACTTTCCTCATGGAAGTTGGAGTCTAAATGATGTGGTAGAAAGAATGATGGCTTCTCAATATGTCCACATCCTAATCCACAGAACCTGTGACTGTGTTCTGTTACATGGCAAAGGGGAATTAGGCCTGTTTTTCAGCAGACCTTAAAATAGGGAGATTATCCTAGACCAATATAATCACAAGAGTCCCTAAATGTGAAAGAGGGAGGCAGAGTCCTCTTGATGCAATATGAGAAAGACTTGATAGGCCATTGCTGACTTTGAAAATGGAAGGTGGCCGTGAGCCAAGGATAGGTACAGCCTCTAGAAGATGGAAAAGGCAAAAAAAGATTTCTCCACTAGAATCTTGAGAAAGGAACAAAGCCCTGCTGACATCTTAATTTTAGCTTAGTGACATCCATTTCAGATTTCCAACCTCTACGACTATAAGATAATAAATCTATGTTGTTTTAAGCCACTAAGTTTGTGGGAACTGAATGTTGCTGCTAATGTTGTGACCTGTTGAGGAGAGGCAGAGGGAACTATAGAAGAGGAGTTGCAGTAGAAGACAGGAGACCAGAGTGCTCATCCACCTCTACCCATAATTCATGGATTTATTCATTCATTCAGCTGAAACCATGGGCTGGGCAGAACGTCAGATGCCGGAGTAAAATAGAATAAGACATGGACATTTCTGGCTCTTGAGCCGCTTACAGTCTAGTTGGTAAGCAGACAGGAAGTCAATAAAAAGAAATAACCCAAAAGGTTATAAGCACAACAAATAAAATTACTGTGGTTCCATGAGGAATAGAATGGTCAGGGAAGTGCTCTCTGAGATGACATTTAAAGTAAATCTTTGAAAGGGGGCTGGAGAAAGAAGGGCACTGGAAAGAGCTTATTGGCATGGTCCAGGATTTAACAAATGAATTGTGTCACAGGACAACGGTAACGAGAAGGGATAAGGGAGGGGACAGATCACAAAAGTCTTGTAAGCCACAGTGAGAAATTACTTGAGAGCAATGGAAAAACAATGAAGTGTTATAAACAGAAGAGTGGCATGATCCTATCTATAGTTCACATTATTTTTTAACTTTTTATTTTGAAATAGAGTCCCAGAAAGTTAAAAAATGGGAAGTCCCATGTACCCTTTACCCAGTTTCCCCTAATGGAAACATCTGGCATATCTATAGTATAATATCACAACCAGAAAATTGACATTGGTACAGTCTGCAGGACTTATTCAGATTTCACTAGGTACACATGTACTTATTTGCTTGTATGTATATGATGTGTATATAGTTCTATTTAATTTTATCACATTAAATTCATGTAACCACTGCCACAATCAAGATACGGAACTGTTGCACCACCAAAGGGCTCCTCTGTACTACCTCTTTATAGCCACATGCATCCCCCTTTCCCACCTGACTCTTGGCAACCTATAACCTAGTTTCCATTATTATGACGTTATTATTTTAAGACTGTTATATAAATGGAACCATATAGAATACAACTTTTTGAAACTGGTTTCTTCCACTCAGCATAATGCCCCTGATATCCATCCAAGTTGTTGAAGGCATCAAAAGTATATTTCTTTTTATTGCTGAATAGTATTCCATGATAAAAATGTACTACAATTTTATTAATCATTCACCTATTGGAGGACACTTGGGTCATTCCTAGTTTTAGGCTATCACAAATAAAGTTGCTATGAACATTCATGTACAAGTTTTTATGTGAACTTAAGTTTTCTTCTGGGATAAATGCCTAGGTGTAACTGCTGGGTCATAAGGTGATTGCAGTTTCTGAGTTCTCTATTCTTTCCATTGATCTGTGTGTCTATCCCTCTGTTATACAGACCACACTGTCTTGTTGACCGTAGCTATGAAAGAAGTCTTGAAGTCAGGTAGACTAATCCCTCCCACTTTATTCTTCTTTGTCATAATTGTTTTAGCTATTCTAGGTTTTGCTTTTCCTTATGTTTTTAGAATAAACTTGTATATGACTACAAAAAAGAAAGAGCATCTTTCCTGATTAAGGATACATCTATTGAGTACCTCTCTTGCCAAGCTCTTTGATCATTATGATAAATCCCCTCAAATCAAAGCAGTCTTCATCAGTCCTGAAGCAAGGCACTTTGCTGATCAGAAAGAACCAACTGGGTTCTCTCAGTACTCTGCAGATCCAGCTATGCCTGACTCCAAATCACTGCTCAGAGGCTGGCAGAAGATTTCCAACTATGGAACCCTGTGTAGTTCCCCATCAGCTGCTGCAGTCTGCCCTGGATCACCCCTTTAGAAGCAAGTGAGGCTCCTGGAAACTGCAGTATAATCCTTGTGAGCCAGAGAACTACAATGCTGGGATTTGCAATAGTCCCCACTGGAAGGGACCCAAGTCCTCAGATGACTAGGACCTTGCTGTCGAACCCTACCCAGGGCTGTTAGGCCCACAACTCTGAGGATGGTCTTACCAAATTGCCCTCGCCCCTCCCAATGTTTCCCACACTTGTACCTCTGAGCACAACACCCATATCAGTCAAGACGCGCTAGGTTTTTCTGTGATACCAAACAAAATCTTTTCAACATCTCAGTAGCTTAAAAATAAAAGCTTGCTGCTTGCTCATGCTGCATATACACTGTGGGTCAGCAGAGGGTTCCGACTTAGCACAGTCACTCAGGGGCCTGGGGTGATTGAAGCTCCATCTCAAGAGACGCTTCCATGATCAAAGCAGGAAAGAGAAATGGAGGCAAATCATACCGCAGCTCTAAGGCATCCACCTAGAAGTTCCTTCTGCCCATACTTTCTTAGTCAAATGGCTACTACATCAGTATGAATTAACCATTAACCTTTTCTGAAGGTTAACCTTTCGATTAAATATCTTACCCTGGGCTCTCCCATAGCAGAGCTTGAGACAGTCTTACATTCAGTGAGTCTGTGATCCTAGGAAGCAGGAGTGAGGGAGAGGGAAATGAAACAGGGAACAAGGAAAAGCCAATATTATCAAGTTGAACACTGCTATTTGCAGCTGAAGTTCAATTCCACAGCACCTCTGAGGAATTGTAAAATGCATCTCAGTTCACCCCCAAGGAGAGAAAATGGCAGGAATTCATCTATAACTCCCACACCCATTGACTAACATGACCATGTGGGCATTAACGCCTTCACTTCCTGGTTGTGCATGCATGAATTCCAAGTATATTCCCACAATTGCCCCACATCTCAGCATCAGAGAAGCCCTAAGGAAGGAAACAAGAGATACACTGCATGGGACCATGACAAGGCAGTAAGGTTGCCCTGGCGCAAAGCTGTTGAAGCCTGCCCATGACTGGTTACTGCAGCAGTGGTAGAATAAGAGGCCGGACCTAGGATTTGAAGTGTTCACAAGAAAAGCCCCTGCAGTCAGATCATGTCATTCTTCTGCTTAAAACCTTTCGATAGTTTCTTGTTCACTCAGCACAAAGGCTAATGGCTTTACAACGGCCCTTACAAGGCCTACGTGATCTGACCTCTTTACTGCTTTGATCTCATATTGATAGGTGACAAAGTGCTAGCAGCTCTCACTCTCAGCGCCTCCTCGGCCTCAGCGTCCACTCTGGCGGCGCTTCAGGGGCCCTCAGGCTGCCGCGGCACTGTGGGAGCCCCGCTCTGGGCTGGCTGAGGCCGGAGCCCCCTCCCTCTGCTTGCCAGGAGGTGTGGAGGGAGAGGCTACGGCAGGAACCGGGGCTGCGCGCTGCTCTCGCTGGCCAGTGTGAGTTCCAGCAGGCTCAGGTTCGGCTCGCCCCGCACAGAGCGGCCGGCCTGCCCCAGGGCAGTGAGGGGCTTAGCGCCCGGGCCACCAGCTGCGGCAGTTGTGCTGGGTCCCCCAGCAGTGCCGGCCTGCTGGCGGTGCACTCAAATTCTCCCCAGGTTTGGCTGCCTCCCGGCGGGGCAGGGCTCGGGACCTGCAGCCCGCAGTGTCTGAGCTCCTCCCCCTGCGGTGGGCTTCCGCGCGTGGCGCCTGGTCCCCTCCACAGCCCAAGGGCTGAAGAGTGAGGGTGTGTCTCTGGACTGGCGGGCAGCTCGCCTGCAGCCCTGGTGCAGGATCCACTGGGTGAAACCAGCTGGGCTCCTGAGCTGGATGGGGACTTGGAGAACTTTTATATCTAGCCGGAGGATCATATATACACCAATCAGCACTCTGTGTCTAGCTCAGGGTTTGTGAATACACCAATTGATACTGTGTCTAGCTCAAGGTTGGTAAATACACCAATCCGCACTCTGTGTCTAGCTCAGGGTTTGTGAATACACCAATTGGTACTCTGTAGCTAACGTAGTGGACACTTGGAGGACTAGCACTTGGACTCTGTGTCTAGCTCAAGGATTGTAAACGCACTAATCAGCCCTCTGTGTCTAGCTCAAGGTTTATAAATACACCAATCAGTACTCTGTGTCTAGCTCAAGGTTTGTAAACGCACCAATTGGTACTCTGTATCTAGCTAACTCTGTATCTAACTAGCACTCTGTGACTCTGTGTCTAGCTCAAGGATTGTAAACGTACCAATCAGCACTCTGTCAAATCGGACCAATCAGCTCTCTGTAAAGTGGACCAATCAGCTCTCTGTAAAATGGACCAGTCAGCAGGATGTGGGTGGGGCCAGATAAGGGAATAAAATCAGGCTGTCCGAGCCAGCCAGCGGCAACCCGTTGAGATCCTATTCCACATTGTGTGAGCTTTATTGTTTAGCTCTTTGCAATAAATCTTGCTGTTGCGCACTCTTTGGGTTCATGCTGCTCTTATGAATTGTAACACTCACCGGGAAGGTCTGCAGCTTCACTCTTGAAGCCAGCGAGACGGCGAACTCACCAGGAAGAACAAACAATTCCAGATGTGCTGCCTTTAAGAGCTGTGATACCACGAAGGTCTGCAGCTTCACTCCTGGCAGTGAGACTGAACCCACCAGAAGAAAGAAGTTCTAGACACATCTGAACGTCTGAAGAAACAAACTCCGGACACACCATCTTTAAGAACTAACGCTCACCGTGAGGGTCTGCAGCTTCACCCTTGAAGTCAGTCAGACCAAGAACCCACCAATTCCGGACACAGTATCTTACTATGTTTTCTTTGCTCTAGCCTCACTGACATTCTCATGATCACCAAGCACTCTCAGGCCCCAGCTCCTTTGCACTGGCTATTCTCTCTACCTAGAAGGTTTTCCCCCAGATAGCTACATGGCTCGCTCTCTCTCCTTCTCTAATTTAAATTAGATCCCATCCATCTCTGTGGAACTCTCAATCTCCTCATCCTGCCCTAATTTTGTTTTCTTTTTTCCCATACTTCCTATCGTCTTTCAATGTGTAAAAAAAAAAAAAAAAAAGTGATAAATAAGTAAATTTATTAATATTTATTATCTCTAAATAGAATGGTCAACTCTTCCTTCGAGATTCTTAAAAGCTTAGACATGTGGCAGCACACGGTGCTCCCACATTTGTTGAATAAATGAATTTATTGGAAATTTTTAAAATAATGCAAATCAGCTCCAAATTTTAAGAATCTGGTATGCTGTCAATGACATTTGTCATTAACACAGAAAAATTTCAGTATTGATTTATGAAAAAGAAAATTGTCCTGAATTATGCAAAGCTTAAATTATGCAAGATTGTCAGGAATTGTATTCTTCACGTAAAGTATAAAATTTTACTTATGTAGTAAATAAACATGCCATCATTGAGACAAAGTCTTAAAAATGTATTTAGTGATATATGGAAAATGAACTCATGTTACAGTCTTGAGTTCAAATCATAGGATAGAAAACTATATATAGTATGATGACAACATTTTTGAAAGGAGAAAAAATAATTAGAAACACACAAACCCAACATATGAGCAAAATAGGGGTTTTTTTTGTTTCCGTTGTTTTTTGAGATGGAGTCTTGCTCTGTTGCCCAGGCTGGAGCACAGTGGTATGATCTTGGCTCACTGCAAGCTCTGCCTCCCGGGTTCACACCATTCTCCTGCCTCAGCTTGCCGAGTAGCTGGGACAACAGGCCATACCCAGCTAATTTTTCGTATCTTTACTAAAGACGGCGTTTCACCATGTTAGCCAGGATGGTCTCTATCTTCTGACATCGTGATCTGCCTGCCTTGGCCTCCCAAAGTGCTGGGATTACAGGCATGAGCCACCGCACCCGGCCAATAGTTGTCTTAATGCTAGCATTACAAGTAATTGTTTTTACATCCTTTGTTTCTTCCCCATTAGTGTGTAAAGTTAGTGCAATCAGAAAAAATGAGCCACCAATACATGGAGAGTAATTGGGACAGTGTTCTCTAACAGAAGGCACTTTTAAAGAGTATCAGAGACAGCACCACATAACTACCTGAAAGGTTCCAAGGCCCTCCTGGCAATTAGCTGTGCAGTAAGGGAGAAACAGGCTGCCATAGGAATGCAGGGATTTGGTCTGGGAGAATTTCTCAGCTGAATTGAACCCTGTGCCTTTTAAAGTTTTAAGGTTGTCCCCGAAGCCCTTGTGAAATGCCAGGGATTCACCCTCATTCCCTTTCCCAGCTCCTGGGAAGAAAACCTAAAGAAAACTACAACATGAAACCGACCCAACTGGCCTCAACTATGAGAAATTTATCTCACATAAAAGAAATTCAAAACAATTAGGGCAGATTCTGGATAGGCTCAGAGATGACAGGTCATGGTCTGCTTTTTCAATCCCTTCCAACTCATTCAATCCAACTGTAATACTCTCGCTGCAGTTGCTATGTTCATTCAGGTATCACATACAGGCAAATGGCCAGAGGCAGAAGGGGATCTGCCTCTTTTTTGCAATTTAAAAAATGAAGATGCCTGTCAAGAAAGACCCCAGCTGCCTATTCCTCACACTCACTATACTATATCATCTACCCTTGTCTAAGCCAATTACAGGACTACCAGGGAATACGAGTTTCCTGATTACAGCAATCAAACCCCCCCACCTTGGGACAAGGCGGGTCAGCCTCCACTGAAACTCGGGATGTGCGAGCGCTGTAAGGTTTTGGGTACACAGGAAGAATGTGTAGGACGTGACGGGAATGGATGTTAGTCTAGCCGCACCAGCATGTGGTGTAGGTACTGGGTTTTCCCCACTGGCCAGCATGCTTCCAGAATCCCAACTGAGGGAGCAACACGCAGATTCTTCTTAGATCGGCTTGCCTCAAACACATGAGGCCTTCCCAGAAATCCATATCAATTCCTTTAAAACATACTTGGAAACAAGATTTACAATATGGAAGACTTGTATCTCTGTTCCATAATGTTTCATTAACCCTGTTTTCCTACTTTGGACAGTACTTTTTAGTTAACTGAGCTAAGCTGTGGATTGTCAAGTTTGCTATTTGCTTAAAGTTAAGCCACAGCAACATCTCCCAGGAAATCAAAACCTACATCTTCGCCTTAATGAGCAGAAGTGCTCATAGTTGGGAATCGACTATGGTGAGGCAGCACAGATATGGAATGAAAAAAATCATGCAAGCGGTGTGTGGGGGGGTGTGTGTGTATGTGTAAGACCTGGGTTCAAATCCTGTCTTTGTTAATTATTGAGTGATTTTAGGCAAGATATTTAACTGCTCAGAAACTATTTTCTCATCATAAAATGGAAATAGTACCACTCACCCCAGGGGTTACTGTTCTGATTAAATGACTACCAATCTTTTTTGTCTCTCCATTTTCTTAGAGAAGGCTCCATTGTGGATAATCAGACCATGTAAGTGTCGGCCAATACACAGGCTGATCTTTTTCTTTGTAGTTTTCAACATTGGGCTTAAATTCTCTTTGGAATTAACCAGAATAACACAAATCAAGTTGATTGGCTTTTAGTAATTACACTGTAGAGTGTGGCTTCATTGTACATGTGGCTGGGGTCAGAAGACAATCTGTAATTCAGACAAGCAATGAAGTGTTTGCTTGGCATTTTGGTTTTCCTCTGTACGAGAAGTGATGACTTTTTTCAGTATATCTGGAAGCATTTATGAAATGCAAAATGGCGTGAGGAGTGACACTGAGAACTGTCAAGACTGAACATTGTTGGCCAGGAGTGGTGGCTCACACCTGTAATCCCAGCACTTTGGGAGGCTAAGGCAGGCAGGATACAAGGTCAGGAGATCAAGAGCATCCTGGCTAACACAGTGAAACCCCATCTATACTAAAAATACAAAAAAAATTAGTCAGGCATGGTGGCGGGCACCTGTAGTCCCAGTTACTTGGGAGGCTGAGGTGGGAGAATGGCGTGAAGCCAGGAGGCAGAGCTTGCAGTAAGCTGAGATTGCGCCACTGCACTCCAGCCTGGGCAACAGTATGAGACTCCGTCTCAAAAAAAAAAAAAAAAAAAAAAGACTGAACATTGTCAATATAGTAGATAATTTATATTATTGTACTTAAATCACTGCATACTAAAGTGTGCTGCAAACAAAATTATCTAAAATGTGTAGGATGAGAATGTTTCCATCAATACTCCAAGTACACTAGTTTCCAGCCAACTTGTCTTTATCTATATTGAAGTCTCAAACAGGAATTTCTGAAGGTCTATAATATTTTAGAATCTCTCCTTCAACACCCCCCACTCCAAAAAAAAAAAAAAGCATTTTGTTTTCAGGAGGTTTTCAAATAGATTTGTGTGTTTTTTTGTTTTTTGTTTTTTTTTTTTTTACAGTTCTCATTTGATATCAATTATCCCAACCTGCCTGCGGGGTCTAATGATTTGCATCATGAGTAGTAGTGAGGGTTTCATCTGCCCTCCATCCACACAAACCTTGAGTTATCTCACAGAAAGCAGGCAGAATTCCCTAAATTCACCTCCTTTGCCTTACGTGGCAGCAGCTGTCTATCTGAGAGCCAAGCATCCTGCTGCTCCATTGGCTTCACCACGTGGGTCTTGGTGCGGTTACAGCTGAAGACAAACCAGATTGATTCCATAGGAAGGAACACATAGAACAGCTCTGAAATGACCAACGGCTGAGAATTTGAGGATGAATGAATGATGGCTCTCAACTTCTTAGAATAACGAACACTGTTTTCTTTTTTTCAAAAGGGAGTTTCAAAATACCCTTAAGCCCTACAATTCACCTATTGAAATGCTGGTGCCACACTCCAATCATTTACTATGTTATGACTGCAGAGAATTTTTACACTCCCCACAGGTAAATGTGAATATCCTTTCTCATGCCTGCAGAAGGGAACCAAATGCTCTCCTTCCAGGCCACACAGAGATGAGCATGGAAGCTTGTGGGCTTCTAGCTCATGAACCCTTAGGCACATGCTGCTCACATCACTCTCCCCATTTCCATTTCCTGAGTCGTTTTCACTCATCACATTAGCTATCCATCTTTGACAATGAGCACATGATCTTTCATTATGTTTAACGGCCATTGACATGGCAAAGCTGAAGGCAGTAAGAAAGGATTAGAATTGATGAGAAACCCTTAAATTGGCAGAAAAGCGCCCAAATTCAAGGGCAAGGCCTCTCCATGGTCATGTTAGTATTATGTCCAGTCTTGCCACGTGTCTGTCTCTGTGTTCACAAGGAGGAATGGAGAGCTGCGAGTACCCAGTGTTCCAACATCTGCTTTAGAGACCACAGTCTAAAAGAGGTTGAAGCTCCAACAGCTAATAATAGTAGTTATCATTTATGGAGTGTGCTCTATATACTAAATACTGTGCATAAGTTTTGCATTTATTATATCATTGCTTTCTCCAGCAGTCCTGTGAGATATTGTTCTATTTCAGAGGTGGGAAAGCTGTAGGGTAGAGTTTGGGCCAACATTCAAGAGTCAGGCCGTGGACTTCTATCATAGTTTCATATAGGGCAATGGAGGAATGCCTTGTTAGAAGCTCTCCACTCAATAAACAGGCTATGGCCGGTCTGTCAGGGCCCCACCCAGACTCCAGAGGCAGCTTTCCTAGCACATGGGCCAGACTTCTAACCACCAGCACCCGAAAATATTTGCCTGAGGGCTTTCTGTGACTGCCAGAGCCCCCTCTGTCCACATGTCCAGCAGGCTGGAAGTGCTGGGAAACCAATGCCCACCAGGAGCAGGTCTTCAAATAAGGTGGCCTGCTGGTACAATTCCCTCTTGCTTGGGAAGTCTTTTCTATTAATGCCTTCAATGGATTGGAGGAGGCCTATTCACATATTGGAGGATAATCTGCTTTACTCAAAGTCCACCAATTTAAATGTTAATCTCATCTAAAAAAACACCTTCCCAGAAACATCCAGAATGATGTTTGACCAAACTTCTGGGTACCATGACCCAGCCTAATGGACACAGCATTCTGCACTGTCCCCAGGCTCCCCAGCAGGAGATTAAGCTCCGGGTACCCACAGTGGTCACTGGCTTGATCACACCTCCTGCATTGACTTTCTCTCCTCCTCTGTTTGGTTTTCCCAGCTCCCTACCTGCTGCCTCCTGGGCTCACCTCCCAGATAAACTACTTGAACTTGAAGCCTTGTTTCAGGGTCTGATTTAGGGGGGAGCCTGAACTGAAACAATACTCTTCATGTGTGGCCCATGGTGTTGCCAGATGAGGATGAGGATGGGCCAGATGTGAATCCTGCCTCAACGATATGACCAAACCATCACAACCTGGGTGGCGATGTGTTAGGGTTAAGAACCAGCCTTGATGAGTGAACAGCTTTGTCACAAGATCAGCAAGGGCTTCCCCAAGGAGGTGGGATGGAGGTGGATTTTGAAGGATAAAAGATGTTCCCTGATGTAGGGGGTAGAAGAGAGACATGGAAAGTGAAGGAAAGCATTCAACCAAAGGAAACAGTGTACACAGCAACCCAGAAACACAAAAGAACTTGGTGTGGGAATGGCTAAGGGTAAGAACTCTCCCAGCTCTGTGGAGGTGACCAGGTTAGATGTGGAGGCCAGCTGGTATGCTCTCATCTCAGTCTGAGAGAGAAACAAGGGCCTGACCTAAAGAGGGAAAGGCAAGAGAGGAAAGCCACATGAGATTGCAGTGAATAAATGCTTATGGAAAAACCTACAGCTGCAGTAGAAATAAAAATGTGTAGTTTTTTCAATGCTTTAGACCCAGGCTGGGAAGCCTTGATGTGTACACTCCATGAATACACCCATGGAGAACTGTCATGTGTGAGAGAGAAGGGGCCTGACTCGGAGGGACCACACCCTTGGTATATCCCAGCTCCACCCTTGGGAAGGGCAGAGCTGGAGGTTTGCCTGCCTTGGTCCCGGTTAGGTAGGGAAATGTCTCCCCTGGGAAATAACCCAGCTAGAGCCTGGATGATAGAGGAACCCAAATCCAAAGTCAGGGGCCTCACCAGCCCTGTTCCCTCCAGAAGCCATCTCTAGCTGGAGACATGGCCTACTACTGGACTGACCCCTCATAGAAAGCATGCAGTGAGTGCTGGTCCCTCAGAGTGGAGAGCTGGAGATACTAACATGCTTTGTTCTCAGCAAATGAGGCAAGCTTCACCACACTCAGCATTTTGTTATGTGTTTGCCAGGTTCCCCCTAGGAAAGGTCCAAGAGAACAGTAACCTGTCCCTCTCATTCACTGATGTACAGAGTCCTGCAATGATACCTGGCACCATGGAAGCACTCACCTTTGATGAATAAATGAATCCCTAGAGCAGCAACCTTTAGCCCCGTGATGACAGTCCCCACATCATGGAGGTACTTGTCTCCCACCCTTTACTTGAAGTTGTTTTCTAAACACTTTACTTCCTCTTCTGCAATAAGGTGGCCAGGGAGAAAGGACAGAGCAACTCAATGCCCACTCTAAAGTACTGTAGTTGGGTACCTGGTTTGTAATAGCTAACTCCACTATGGAGACTTCCAGCCTAGCACAGGCAAAAGAAATATGTTCGGTGGATATTTTTATTACTTTGGATACTGATGAAACAACATCCACTTACACATAACAAACAACATCAATTACACTATTGAGGAAGAGTAGGCACTTCTGCACTCCTTGTTTTAGAGATGGAAAGACACACACCACCAAGAATAAACCAATTAATTGACTGCCTTCCCTCTAGCTGTGAATACTATAGACTTCTGTGGCACCGTGTCTGGTCTAGAATGCATTCTCAATGAGCCTTGGTTGAATGCAGCACAATAGATGGCCATTGAACACAAAGGACTTATGTGCATGAAAGTGCACGATCTGAGATAACAGGTGGGCACAAGGTGAGCATGCTCACAAAAGAAAATGGAATCCCAAAGGGCCACGTGCCTGCACTACACAGTGCTGCTACACAGGCTGGGGTGATAGTGCTTTGTGGGACTGACTTGGCAATGTCTCAGCATTGTGATTGGGATGTGTGTGGAACTAAGTGTATCTTATCTATATCAATATTTTAGGATTGGTTTATTAGCAACTGAAGTGGTTTTAATTGGGGGTATTAGAAGTGTTTAAAATGGGATCCGTCAGGAGGACTCTAAGAGGACCTTCCACTCTTGCATGAAGATGGCATTAAAAATCAGAAAGCACCACAGTCCGTGTCACCAGCACCGTGCTCAGTAAACAGACATCTCTCCTCTGGGGGTTCTCTGTTTTCAAATGGATAGTGCCACCTCCCAACCTTAGTATGTCCCATCTGCTTGGGAGGGTTCCTTTCATACAAGTACTGATAGACGTGCCAGGGGAAAGCAAGAAAGACTTCTTCCCACTCCAGACAGGCTGGGAGACATCTGTTAGCACAGTCCGGACACTTGGTCAAATTTTATCTGAGGCTTAGGAAGCAGTGAGGCTGCCAACAGTGACACTGTCATACACATACACCTGAGCATGACTGACACTTGGCTCACTGCCCTTAAATACCTCCTTTTCTCCCCTCTCATAACTGCATTGCTTTGCTAGTCATGGTGCCCATTCAGTTTGCCGGCATGTTCTCTCCTCTTTCCTCCTGCTCCTGTCTGCCTCCATCTCTATTAGCTAACACTGCACCCTCCAAAAAGGAATCTGATCGACTCTGCTGATCCTTTCAACCCAGGTCACTCAGGTCTTTGACTAGTGTATAGTTGGATTACACTTGTGTCAGTTTACTCAAGGTCCAGACAGCTATGGCTACAAAGGTAAGATTAAATGGAACAGAACATGACACACGCCCAATTGCCCCTCTGCACATTACTGGCAGGAGTCTTCCCCTTAACAGGAAGGAGAGGCAAACAAACCCCAAAACCCAACAAGGATGCAAATCTCTATAAAAAGACTCCCTAGAGAAAGAGTAGATCAGCTAGGGTTCATTTTCATGATCAGGTTATATAAACTGTGGGCTAGGGATAATGAAAATTAATCTGTCAACTTGTTTCCATCATAAAAAGTATTTTCATGTTTTCTATTTTTGAAGGGATGCCAACTTGATGTGAAAAATATTTGGAGTTGATACAGTCTTCAGCACCCGAGAGTGACTAAGTCACCTTTGCAAAAATCACAGAAATTAAATCAGAGGTAGAGCCAGGATGGAGCCTTTGGACACCTGAATCTGCATTTCCAAGTATAAATCAAAATAGGCTAAATCTTGGTCAAGTAATCAAATCACAGAAATCTTCGTCAGCTTTGTTTCTCCACTAAAGCCCTTGTTTTTAAACATTTCGCAAGTAACTGAGAATGCCTACGTCTCAAAGAATGTGAAACAGAAGATAAGAAGTATGCAGCAACATTTTGAAAGATAAAGAATTCATACCGTGTCACCAGCATTGAAAAGATAAGTAAAATGGAAGCCTGGCGTTCTCTCTGTTCAGGTCATCCCCACACACCGTGTGCATTGGAGATCCATTCTAATTAAACATCTCCCTTGGTTTCTCAGTCAGTGAACACTTCAAGTGACTACAGCCGTCCAGTGCTCTTGTGAGGTCAGAGCTGGGTCCATTACATTCACTGCTGCATCATTAGTGCACAGCACTTCCTCGTGCCCCATCAACGTTTAATGAATGAATTAGCAAAATGCCCTGTCAGGCTCTGTGAAAGATGCATGGGAACCAACCTCACCCAACAGTAAGAGCAACTCAGAGATATTAATCATTCTGTCACTACTGTGGTCCTGTCCATTTCTGTCTGTAGTTCTGCGATTTAACTATCACCTCCATGGATCTCATCCTATCCTCCCCAAGCAACTACCAATCTACTTTTTGTCTCTATAGATTTGCCTATTCTGAACATTTCACATAAATGGAATCATAGAATATGTGGTCTTTTGTGACTAGATACTTTCACTTGGCATTTTGTTTAAGGCTCATCCATGCTGTAGCATGCAACAGTACTTAATTTCTTTAAAGTACTTTATTATATGACTAAATATTCTAGTATATACATATTTTATCCACTCATCTATCAATGGACCTTCCAATTGTTTCTATCTTTTGGCTATTACCAGCAATGCTGCTATAAATGTCTGTGTATAACTTCTTGTGTGGGTGTGTGTTTTCATTTCTCTTGGGTAGATACCTAGGAGTGGAATTGCTGGATCAAATGGTAACTATGTTTAACATTCTTTCTAATTTTGTTGTTTTTCTTTTCTAAGCTCTTTGTTTCTTACACCAGTTCTACCACCAAAACACACCTCTTTCCTGTCTGTTGAATTAGGTGTTTCCTTTCCCTTCCTTTCCTGTTGAATTAGGTCTCCTTAGTTCCAGTTTCTCTACAAATTAGAAAGTTCTACATTTATTCTTTCTGTGATTTACCCTTAAACTTTTAACCTTTAAATATTTAACCCACATATACTTTTCTAATAAGACCTGTTTCTATATCTTCCCCCAAAACAAGAATCATACCTGCTTTTATACCTTGCTGGTCCTTTTACCACCTGCTGCTCTACCTCTGTATGAAATCAGCTAGAATTCAAATTCCAGATAATTCTTTTAAAACATTTCTTCAATTAATACTTATCTAGTCCGCTCTAGAGTTTACCCATCATTGCAACTCTCCACTTCCTCCTGAATTTTTTCTTTCCTAAATTACAGTCTCTAGTAGTCTTTTTTTAGTAAGAGTGTGTAGGTGGTATGCTTTCAATCCACCCATTTGGAAAAAGATCTGCATTTAAACCACTTATTTGAATGTCCCTCCTTTGACTAAAACCATGCGAAGTCTCCTGATTTTACTCAGAAGAAAAGTCAAACTTCGATGATGCCCCCACTACCTCGCTGGTTCCCATTCTTCTCCAGCCACATCTGCTGCTGCTCACAGATCACTGGCTTTGCTCCACCCTCCCACCCACTCCACTCTTCCTCCAACATGGGCGGGTGCACCTTTTCACCTCACCTTACATCTTTGTTCTAGCTCTTCTCTCTCCAGGATACTGTGTTCTTCCCCTAGACAATCACTTGGCTACTTCCTCACCTAATTCTTTGTTCAATGTCACTTTTAGGTCTTCCCTGACCTCTCTGCTCCCCTCTATTCTAACACTCCCAGCTCCCTTTACATTACTCGCGTTCTTTTTTCTGTAGTACTTATCACCCTACAGTGTACTATGTCATTCAATGATGGTTTGCTCTCTGATGAGTCCCCATCCTTCCCCTGACCTGTGTCACAGGGAACATCTTTCAGTCTGCCTTGCCCTCTGGTTTCTGGGAGCTTCAGCAAATGGTAGACACTGGCAGAAGACTGAAGGGCAGGAGTCGGGGAAAGGCTGAACACTGGGGTGCTTGCTCTCCTGTACTTCTTGTGGCACTTCCAATAGCATCTGTGTCCCCCTTCCTGGCTCCATCTCCCTTCACATATCCCCTTCCTCAGTGGTCCAGTATCTTCCAGACTGAGCCCCACGCCCCCTCCAATGGCCTTAACTTCTTGACTCTGATAAACCTTCCTCTTCCTTTTGTGCTTCTGGCCCTAGAGGTAGCAGCAGCTTTCAGTTGTTGCTCACTTGGCTCTCCAGCTCCTTCAACATTTGTGTTAATCCCCTGTTTATAACACCTTATTTCTGAAGATTCCAGGATGGTTTTTATTTTCTTGGCCAGACCCTGATTGATAATGCAACTACATAATTTATTTATTACATTTATGATTTATCTGCCCAGGTAGGATATAAGTGGATGAGGGCAGGAGTATTTGTTTCTTTTGTTTACTGATACATGGCAAATGCCTAGAATGGTTACACAGCACATAGCAGGTACTGAATAAGTATCTGTTAGATAAACGTAAGTTTCTGTGCTGGATGCTGAGATGTGGCCCCCAGATTTCCCTCAAGACTGAAGAACTTATTCCCCTAGCATCTAGGAGTGCTGCTGGCAAATGCGTCTTCCCCAGAAATTGCCCTCAGCTAGAAAACTGCCTATAGCACCCAATGACTGGCCTATATGGGAGTCCTTCACTACAGTGTGGGACAACCCCAAAAGGGCCATCCCACCTCAGAATTCCCCTTGAGGTCCACTGAAGCCTTTTCTAGGGTTGCATTGCAGCCCAACTTGTATCTTGGCCTAATTCAGCTTCCTTCCCTTCCCCAACATGTACTGATCCCTAATAAAACTATCACCTGCTAATCTTCATCTCAGTGTCTGCTTTCTACCGACATCAACCTGCAACAGTTTTATTGGGGATAAATTTCTGGGTCTTTTCTTCACCACTTTGAAGCAATAGCTCTATTGTTTTGTTTCTAATGATACTCATCAGAATATTTAGATCTGATTCTATCCCTTTTATAGGTATGGCGAACATTTGATTGCCTCCTCCTTTTCTTTGCTAATAAGACCAGAGTATTGTTCCAGCTCTGGTGGCCAGTGTTCCATAAATTTCTCTCACCCTGGGGTGAATGTGGATACCTCTTAGCCATTGCTTCCCATCCCTTTTCATATCAAGGCCCCATACATAATATACTTTCTATGTGGTACTTTTTAAAGGCTTCCATTTATCCTAGCAGGCAACTAGACTAGAAGGCTGCACGCACCCCAAGTCCCACCCAGGCTAGGACCAAGAGGATCAAACTCTCAGAACTGCTTACACTTTCGGCACTGGCCCACCCACTAAAATTCTCTGGTCTATGCAGTCACTCAGTCATGATAATTCCATTACCCTTGTCTCAATTGCTTCCATATGGAAGATAGAGTTGCCTTTTCTAGCCCTTGGTATTGCTGTTTAGATAAATGATGCTTGCAGTTATACCACCTTGTGTCCATGAGGGAATACCTAGGAACAGAAAGCAAGTACTCAATGGAAGGCAAAGCCAAAAATAGAAATAGTCGGGATAAATCTTGGCAGCGAGCCCCCTGAATTAACACTGGGACCTTTCTAACCTCAGGACTTTTGTGTAAAGAATTTTCCTCATTCTTTATCTTCTTTTAATTGGGTTTTCTGTTGTTTGGATGAAAAAGTATTCTCTGCTTAATTCTAGATTTTTGGATAGGATGTAAATAGAAGTCATTGACTAGGGTTTCAGACAATTCAATAATTTGACATGTGAGGGGTATGTGTGTGTTTGTATATGTATGGATGTATGTATGGATGTGAGTGTGTGTGTATATGTATGTATATATATATAAAGCAAAATCTCTTTGAGTTCTATTCATTTATTTGTCAATCCCTAAGCCAATAGAAATTATTTGGTTACCTGAACCAATGCCAGCAACCTCCTCCCTCTGGACCTATTACAAAAACAAACACACCCTCAAGTCTTTAAACCACTACAGGCATGGCTCTGTCACCAGCAGTCAAGCACAATCCCTAACTGATTTGATATCCTTTGCATATTTGTCTAGCAGGTTGTCTATTTCTTGTCAAATTTTATGAGCTCTTTATATATTGTAGAGATTTACCCTTATCTGCACTGCAAATATTTTCTCAAGCTGTCTCTTGTCTATGAACTTTTATAGTATTTTGCCATGCAAATGTTTTATTTTTCATGTAATCAGATTGTTTCTTTTATTGCTTTTGAGATTCTCTTCTTAGTTAGTGGTGCTATTGAAGAGGTACCTATGAATTCTTTGATACTCCTTCCATCAGAAGGTGGGGGTTAATTCCCCTCCCCTGGCATGTGGGCTGGACGTAGTGATTTGTTTCTAATGAATATATAACATAGCAAACGTGGTGAGATGTCACTTCTAAGGTTAGGTGACAAAAACACTGAAGCTTCCATCTTGGGTGCATGCTCACTCGCCTTCTCACTCTCTCTCTCTCTCTCTGATCTCTCACTGTGGGGGAAGCAAGCTGCCATAATGGGAGCAGCCTTATGGAGAGGTCCACATGGTGAGAATGGTGAGAAGTGGAGGCCTCCTGCCAGCAGCCAGAGAGGAACTGAAAGCTGCCAGGAACCCCAAGGGTGATCTCGAAAGTGGATCCTCCAGCCCCAGTTGAGTGTTCGATGACTACAGTCCTGACCCACAGCTTGGCTGCGACCTCATGAGAGACTCTGAAGCAGAGCCCCCAAGCTAAGCCACTCCCAGATTTCTGATCCTTAAAAACTTTGAGATAATAAACACTTGGTGTTTTAAACTGCTAAATTCTGGACTAATTTGTTACGCAGCAAGAGAAAAGTAACAACACAGTTACAAACCATTCCATTATCCCAGATTGCACCTGTACTCTCCAGCCTGGCCAACATGGTGAAACCCCTTCTCTACTAAAAATAAAAGAAATTAGCTGGGCATGGTGGCGAGCACCTGTAATCCCAGCTACTCAGAAGGCTGAGGCAGGAGAATCCCTTCTCTTGCAAGATTTTCTACTTAAAAAAAGAAAAATACATTTTAAGACTTCAATCTATTTGATTTTTTATATGGAGTAAATCTACATATGTTTTCCAGCATGAGTACTGTTTATTATATAATCTCTTACAAACCTATTAATTCTTTTGACATATTAAATTTTTACATAAAGAAGGATTTCTTTCTGAATTCCCTTCTGTTCCACTGTATGTTTGTCAATCCTTAAGCCAATAAAAATTTGGTTACAGTGACCACTGGATGGGGCTAAAGTCTCAATGGGGAGAGCTTAGTTGAGTGTGGGGCCACTGAGGGAGATTGAGCCCTGGAGAAGATACAGATGTTGCTAGAGGTGCTACAGGAAACAGAGCAGAGGATCAGCATTTGGCCTTCCTTTTCCTTCCTCTTATTCTCCAATTTTTGGCCAATGTCTCCCATTGCTGAATTTCTCAGAAAGAATAAAGAAACTGGGTAGGAAGAGTCGAAGACTGCAGTGCTATTCCAAGAAACTTTCAACCCAGTCCATGGGGAGTCCTCAAGCAAAAGCTCCCAGTTAGAAAAGCCCATTAGGTTGGGAGGCCTAGTTGGGTGGATCCCGAGGTCAGGAGTTCGAGACCAGCCTGGCCAACATGGTGAAACCCCTTCTCTACTAAAAATATAAGAAATTAGCTGGGCATGGTGGCGAGCACCTGTAATCCCAGCTACTCAGGAGACTGAGGCAGGAGAATCACTTGAACCTGGGAGGTGGAGGTTGCAGTGAGCCAAGATCACACCACTGCACTCCAGCCCAGGCAACAATGCAGCTGAAGGGAAGAGAAGGGGAGGGGAGGGGAGGGGGAGGAAGGGAAGGGGGAGGAAGGGAAGGGGAAGGAAGGGAAGGGGGAGAAAAGAGAAGAAAAGAAAAGAAAAAGCCCACTAGGACCCTGCCATGTTTGGTCTTTGGAAAGAAAGCATGCTCCCAGCCAAACACAGGGGCACATCCAGAGAAGTAGTAGCTAGAGCTGTCAGTCAGCTACACTCCCCTCAGCAGGAGATCTAAGCAATGTGTTTCCACAGTCTCCTTTGGTTTTAAAGTCCAGTATATGTTTAAATCAATGAAATAGAACCATAAGTAGCCTCTAACTGCAAAGCATAGTATGTATGATCTGACTATATAAATACTTGGCATCATGGCATTATCTTTAAGATACCATATTAGAGGAAACATGCATATCATACTCCATTTTTGTTAATTGTTACAAAATAACTACCTTTATGGGGCGATTAAGATATATTCGATATGTTCAAATTGTCATTGAACGGTTATCATGTTCCAGGCAATATTCTTAGGCACTGTGGGGACACAGTGGTGAAACGAGAGATTGCCTCTGCCCACATGAAGCTCACATTCTAAGGGGAGAACCTGATAAGCCACAAAACAGAAGGGGGTAATGAGATAAAGAATCCCAATTTCTAGAGTGGAAGATACCCAAGGGGAAGGAGCCCGGGGAAGACAGAGTCATTCAGGCCAGGCCTGGAAAGGTAACAACTGAGCTGAGATTTGAATGAAATCATTTTTCCTCTCTCAAAATGTTTCATGATGTTTCGTGACTCATGTTCAGTGCTTCAAGTACTTTTGTATGATCTTTGTTAGTGAAGAATAGAAGTTAATAGTAGATATTTAGAATTCTTGTGTGTTGAGATAAAATCAACTGGCTTCTTTTTATAAGATTTTGGGGTATATTTTTGCCCACAAGCACTTCTGACACCAAATGTGTGGGTTTTTTCCTTACACTAAATTATCCAACTCTCCAGACACTAACTGGGTGTCCTACCATTCAATTTAATTCTAACACTGCCTGTAGTTAGACTCCACGGGTTTAAGGGCCCAGTCCCATAAGACTGCCCTCACTTCAGGTGCCAGTTGCAAGTATTGAGTCCCCAGGTGACCCACCGTTCTGTTCAACTTAGCTACAAATCAAAGGCTTCCACAAACCCTCCCCACCCCTTTGTTCGATCAATTTGCTAGAACAGCTCATAGAACCCAGGAAAGTGCTTTATTTACTATCATTGGTTTACCCTAAAGGACATTACAAAGGATACAGATGAATAGCCAGATGAAGAGGCATACAGAACAAGGTCAGATGGGTCCCGAGTACAGGAGCTCTGTCTCCGTGGAGCTGGGGTGTACCATTCTCTCAGCACATAGATACATTCACCAACCTGGAAACTCTCTCAAACCTGTCGTTAAGGAGTTTTTAATGGAGTGTCATAGGAATAACTGATTAAATCATTGGCCCTGGAGGGCTGGGGATAGTGCTGAAAGTTCCAACCCTCTGATCATGCAGTTGTTCTTTCCACAACCAGCTCCATCTTAAAGCTATCTGTGAACCCCTCAGATATGTATCATCTCGTTAGCATAGTAAAGGCACTCCTATTACTCTGGAAATTCCAAAGGTTTTTAGGAGCTGTGTGCCAGGAACCAGGGAGAAAGATCAAATATATTACTTGTTTTTAAACTTTTAAGTTCAGGGTACATATGCAGGTTTGTTACATAGGTAAACATGTGTCATGGGGGTTTGTTGTACAGATTCTTTCATTACCCAGGTATTAATCCCAGTACCCATTAGTTATTTCTTCTGATCCTCTCCGCCTCCTTCCACCCTCCACTTTCCCATGGGCCCAAGTGTGCATTGTTTTCCTCTGTGTAAGACCAAATAAATATTGATCACAACCTTCATGATTTTTTTTAAATGACAGACAAGATTTGAGTGAAAGTTTTAGGCTGCTTTTTGCAAGTATTTCTCTATGAATACCACATTACAGATGTGCATAGTATTTATTCCCAATAAATAGCAAGCCAAATTGGAGTAATTTTCACCATATTTCCTTTTTAGCACTGGTTGCTTAAGCAGAGAGACATGTTGATCTGCTATATAAAGATCTTGATCAGATAAGTGCAACTTACAGTTCTAGGCAGCGCAACTTGAAGCAAATTTGAGGAATTATCATTTTTCTTTTTAAACATATATTTCAAAATCAATTTCCCCATACTTTCTACTTTCCATTAACTGTTCTTTGTGGCTATGAATACTACAACTAAGAATAAAACAACATAAAATATATAATAAAGTCACTGCAATATCTATTCTACTAGCCCCAGTAGACTTGGGTTCAGATAGACAACCTCATAAGACACAATGGGCCTCACCTAGCACCAAGTGTATTTAGCTTTAATAAAGGATAGAGAGCATGAAATATCTTGGCATGCACAGCAATGGCATAGCATAGGTCCTGTTACTCCTGGGCACAGCTGCTGGTGTCCCAGCCATTCTAAACTCGGAACATGTGTGGTCATAAGAGACAAGACTGAGTGACTGCAGCTGACCCCAGCTCAGGGAAGCTATGAGCTCTGAGCTCCTTCGGCTTTATGCCAGCTGGCCTTATAGCCCCTCAGGCATATGACTAGTCTTGATTCTTTAGGGCCGCTGCATCTCACTGTCAATTATTCATTATTCAATAACAAATGTTGACAACATGAACATCTAGACTAGACACCTGTACATAATCCTCAGATGGATTTTATGTAATCAGTAGCATATCATCCCAACAATTCTTTGAGTTAATGCTGCAAGAAGATCCTCAGCTATCCCTGAGGCTGAAGGAAATACTACAGAAGCAGCTGCTAACCTCTTCTTCCAGCTCACTTCCTGATCCCCATTAAAACATGTTGATACATGTTTGAGGTATTTTCTTATCATTCTTAGTATAGCAATTTCCACAATATTTGTTGTACAACAAAATAAATATACTAAAATACAGACAACCACTAAGATCTATATCCTCCAATGAAGAGTTGGGATTCTTTCTGCAAAACATGTTAACAACACTCAGCCCCATTCACAAATGTTCTGATATATAACACAGTACCAATTGTTCCACTCTTACCTTCTCTATTCTCCCCCTTCCCCACCCATTGTTCGCACCTTTTGAATAGATGTCGATAAAAGCATTCAACTCCATGGTGTCTTTTGGCAAGTTTTGATGGGAATTAAATCAATTTTAGGTTTTAAGACTACTTCCCAAAACATCTTTTCATCCTGTTCATCCTGGAGATCATCTGCTACATTGGCTTGATTTTCATTTAGCTCTATACATGAAGCTAGAAATCTTTTATTATACTCTATAATGATTACAGAGATAAAGTTACTTACTACATCATACATCAGTTAATATAATGGAGTCATTTTCCCAACTTTCCAAGCAAAAACATCCTTTGTCTCAAATACCACTTATTTTTCTTAATTGAGGTGGTCATTAAAGGCCACTGCCCAGTAAACTCTGAGTTCCACTGGTCCCAGGCCATGACCATACCCTTGCAACCAAGAAATAAGTTCTTACAAACCCAAGCTTCCAGGTTTCACCCATCTGCCATCCCAAAGTTCCAGGGAAGCCAGTGAGAAGGGGCCACCATATCACATAGATATTCACCCTTGTGGATACCCTTCTGATTCCTGAATGCTTGATTGCATGGTTTTCATCCACATTCATATCTGGTATAATCAAAAAGCAAAGTGAATTCTGAGACACTGTGTAAGCAGTAAGATGCAACTCTTTTTATATCCTTACCTAGATGCCACCCTGAATTACAGCAATACAATGTATCAGCTGCCAGGCACATGCAAGTTCAAAGGTAAGGGCTACAAAAGAACCAATATCACAATAATAACCAAAACAAACAAAAGCTACCCAAATGATGATCCAGTCTGCTACCATTTAGGTTGATCAAAGGGATATTGATTGGTATATTTTCTCTAATCAACCTAGTAGAATTCTAAACCATTCCTTGGGCCAGTCATGATCCTGTAGTTCTACCTACTTGGGAGGCTGGGGTGGGAAGACTGCTTGAGCCCACAAGTTTGAGTCTGCAGTGAACTAACTGTGCCACTGCACTCCAGCCCGAGTAACAGAGTGAAACCCTGTCAATAATCAAGCAAGCAATAAGCATACCTCGTATTCTAGCTTCAGTCCAAATTTTCTCAAGGGAAAGCAAATCCAGGGACTTCTCCCAGAATCTGCTATGGTTTGGCACCACAAACACCTAACTGTATTATTCTCTTGCTCTAGGATGCAATTTTGTTTTTTTGTTTTGTTTTGTTTTTTTGAGACAGAATCTCACTCTGTCACCCAGGCTACAGTGCAGCGGCACGATCCCGGCTCACTGCAACCTCCACCTCCTGAGTTCAAGGATTCCTGCCTCAACCTCCCAACTAGCTAGAATTACAGGCACCTGCCACCACGCCGGGCTAATTTTTGTATTTTTAGTAGAGATGGGGTTTAACCATGTAGGCCAGGCTGGTCTCAAACTCCTGACCTCAAGTGATCCACCCACCCCAAAGTGCTAGGGTTACAGGCATGAGCCACCACACCCAGCTCAAGATGAAGTCTTGAGAAGATAGTGACATCCTTTCCTGGCATCACCATCTATTTGTGTGCTCTATCGCCATCTGTCATGATTTCCCCTTTTGTCCATTCATTGTCAGTCTCAAACCAGATAGTGAATTTAGATCCATGGATTCAGCTATACTGCCCACCCTAGAGCAGATAGCAGGATTAGGCTGGCCATACTGTCTTTTTTTTTTTTTTTTTTTTTTTTTTTTTTCTGGTCTATTCACAGGAAAGAGGAGGCAGGGGGTCAGACAAGCCAAGGATTATGGAACTATACATGTAGGCAGCTGGGCAGCATTTAAAGGCACAAGGTAAAGTTACCAGTCCGCACTTGTTGTCTTTGTTAAAAAGCATGATAAAATTCTAAGAAACAGTACCCTGAGCAGTAATGTTTCTTATCTGCATAGTCTTTGCCCAAATTTTTTCCCCAAATTGAACTGACTGGAACAAGTGGAATTAACCATCTTCAGCTGGTCGTGTGTGCTACTGGAGTTCTCCAGTCTTCCCTGCCTGCTTCTTCTGAAAAGGAGGTCATCATAATATCAATGTGAAAAACAACTTAACTTTTGATAGTAACCAAATCCAAATTGCTTCTCACCAGGTTGTGAGCATACATTGGAGAATTCAGAAATGCATACTGCATTTCTTCCCATAAGAAAATGAATTGTGCCTGGCTTCCTTTTGAAATTCATATAGAAAAGCAAGCATTCGTCAAATCTGTCACATTTTCAATCTGTTGCACTTCCTAAATAGTTTTCACTGTGTCTAGTTTGGTGAAAAGCCATAATTGCCAACATTTGTCCCCAGGAGCCACCCACTTTACTCATAGGCCAAGTAGGACTGCTATGAGCATTGAGAGATTATCACTCCTGCTTCTTCCATTGATTAGAACTGAAATTTTTAGTGCAGTATGGTTTAATAGTCAGTTGAAAGTGAGTATAGTGGGGAAGGGGATGAGGGAAGCTATAGTACTTGAAAAGTGAGTTGCCAGGTCTGTTCAAAAGCAATGTGTTCAGTAAGCAGCTAGGCACATTTGACCTCTCTAAGGTAGGCTTTCCTCCCAAGAACACTGGCATGGTGAATGTCGATAATTGTGAAGGGTCTGAGATTTTACCCTACTTGCAAGTTAACAAATTAGCCTACCACTATTTCATGGGTCAAAGATATAAGACTCCTAGATCAAAGGATTTAATTACTCATGGAACAACAAAAAACATAAGCTTCATGTTTGCACGGGTTCCCCTGGCATTAGGTGGATGCTGCACAGCAAGTATCAAAGTCCCAAGGTAGGAAAGTTAGCATGCTTAAGAACAGAAAGAATACAAGTATGACCACAGCCTACTCATCAAGGGGAGAAGTAGAATGATGAGATTGGCAAGATAAGCAGGAGCCAGATCTGCAGGGCCTGTGGATCATAAGAAGTCATGAATTTTATTCTAGAAGATGGAGAGCCATGAAACTCTGCAAAATGGGAAATGCCATCATCTGATTTAGGCCTAAGGGAGATCACTGTGGCAGCAATATGAAGAAAAGATATGAGAAGGACAAGAGTGAAAACTTTAATCCAAATGAGAGTTGAGGGTGGCTTAGAGTAGGAGATGACAGAAGATACAAAGATGTAGATAGACTCAGGACAATGTGGAGCTTGAACCAACAAGTCCTGTGTAGGGATTGATGGGGAGAGATTCTGCTGTGGGAGTAAAGGAAAAATTGAGGGTGATATCTAGATTTCTGGTATGAAAAAAAAATACAAGAAGTAGATAGGAAATGAGGTATAGGCAGCCAGAGGAGCATCATAACTCCTTTTGAAGAAAATAAATTTGAATTGTCTATACATTTTGGCATATTAGAATTTGGAGTATATTTAAAGCTACAGGACTAAGCAAGATGACCCAGTCAATGAGCAGAGAGAAAAGATCAGAAAAATATCATGGATATGTGGGCAAAGATTTGGCTACAAGAGTAGACATCATGTTGTTTATTGTAAGAATAATAGCCTAAAATCTATTAATAGGAGGCCAATTAAACAATGCTATGCCACCAATTAAGATTGTGTTCCATGTTGTATTTACTTACATAGAAAGTGACTCATAATATTAAAAGGGTTACTAGGCTACATATAGTTTGATCCCATTTTTCATTCAAGCATTTCATTCATTCAAGCTCTGTACATGTGCATAAAAATTAGCTTAAAAGAGACATACTTTAAAATATATACCAAATTATTAACTGTAATTCTGAATGGTTATAGATTTTTCTGGTTCTGCATTTTCTAAATCTTCAATGAATGTATATCATTCATATAACAAGAGAAAAGCCAAGAAAAAATAATCCAGAGCCTCACAGCTCATCTTTGGGACTAAATCCTGCCTCACAGGCAGGTACTAAGCTAAACCTCGATTCATCAGGACCATCCAACTCTGTCTTACTTCTTAGCATCATTTGTGTAGCCTGTAGTTCTGAACCTTGGCTACATATTAGAATCAGCTAAGGAACTTACATTATGCCAGGGACCTACCCCTAAAGATTCTGACTTAAGTGAGCTGGAAAGTGGCCCAGGCATAACGTTTGTGTTGCCTCGATAATTCTGATGGGCAGGAAGTGTTGAGAACTGCTAGTAAGCCCTAGCTTGGTCTCCAAAGCACTGGTTCTGAAATTTTAGAAAGGAAAAGCAGCCAGAGAAGGAAGAACTGTGGAAGAAAGGAGACCTGGAAATAATGGATGAGAGAGAAATTAATCAAGACATAAAATTCCAAGAGGAAAGGTTGAGAACTCCTCCCACCTCAAAATAGCTTTTATTTCACACCAGGCACTAGTTAGCTGCAAAAATCTGATCCCTGCACAGAAGTTGATAATAAGAGGCCGTTCCCAAAGCTGCTGGAGCAGGTGTTTCCTCCCGAAAGGGGGCGGGCCAGAACTGTAAATCTCATTTTGGAAGTTTCGAGCCCTGGGGATACTATTCTGTGGTGCTGCCACTCTCGCTGCCATCTGGACTGAATCTCAGCTCCCGTTTCTGGGGCAGCCCTCGATCCAACTGGCAGCCCCACCGTTTGCATTCTTGCACAGTGTGTGAATGGAGGGGGAGAGCCTTTGGCTAGGCAGCCCTGGGGTCTCCTTCCCTCAAAAGATTCGCCAGTGATCCTTGCCCTGCTGGCTTCCTCTTTAATTGGCACACGCTGTTGGGGAGCAATTGAGATTAAATGGCCGCTTGCTGGGTGGCTCTGAGAAACGGGATGCACTTCTAGGCATGTGTGGCCCCATTTGGAGCATTTGTTGTATCCCAGGATTGAATGAAGCAACTGCTGCTGCTGAAGCTCGTTCGCAGGGTGTTCCTGCAAGCCACGTGAAAGCAGGCTCTTCATTTTGGTTTGCAAAACAGCCTCCAAAGCCAAATCTGCTCATACTGGAGCCATTCTAGACAGAGGGATGTCACGGGGAGAAACTAGGAGGTACAGAAAGAACTGGGCAGAAGGAAATTTAGGGCTATGAGTCAAGAAAATGGGTTATTATACAATTGCCAGGTTGCTCTGAGCAGCCACAGAGAGATAGGGAAAGACCCTACTCCACGGGGAGAACTCCCAGAGGTCTTACAATTCTCTAATGATCCTGGGCAGCTTCTGGGGCAAAGGCCATCCCTGGAGAGTCCAGAAATTCTGTATTCTGGATGCCAAGTCCTAAACCTGGACATGCTGACTACAACCTCAGGCATGCTGCTCAGCTTCCTGAGTCTTCAGATCACAGGTTCTGCAAAAGGGTGACTGGGAAGCATGGGAAATCAAAGATGGGCTTACATCTTCTCCTGCGAGTGTTCTCAAAAGTGAGCTTCAGGAGTCCTGTTCAGCCCCATAGTGCAGAATGGACTGGGAGACCTCATTTTGATGGAGCCCATGGAAATGCCAATCTCTTGGCAAACCAGAACCTGACCATTTCCTTTCATCTGTGCAGTCACACCCCAGCCTCCTGTGAACTCCCTGGTCTCATCTCCTACTACTTTCTCTCTTGTTTACTTTGCCCCCTCCTACACCCTTGCCCCAGGGCTTTTGTACTTGCCTCCCTAAATCAGATAAATATTGGAAAGTAAATTGAACTTCTAGCAGAAAATTTCTAGATGAAATTAGCTGACAGGGCCAATTGCTTTTTAATGCCATTTTTAGTATTTAGTGCATAGATGACATGGTTTTCACTTCCTTCTCTTTGTATCCAGTACAGCCCAATGTAAGGCAATCATTAGAATGAAAGGGGCAGCATCCAGGACAACCAGCCTGTAAGAGGCAAGGTGACTACATGAGAAATTAAAGCAAGGACCTCAGACTCAGGTCTAGCAGGTAGAAGAGCAAAGCAGGCAGGTGCAGACAGTGGCAAGCTGGGGACAGCAGGACCCAGCTAAGGAAGGTAGCTGCTGCACAGCACCAGCCAACTATTATTCCCTGGGAATGTGGGTCTGTTGTTCCTAGATATGATTTTTCAGTGCAAACCAGAAGCCTAAGTTTATGTGAAATGCCCATTTTTAAATGCTGGCAATGAATTCAAATTAAAAACACGAAGTTTCATGGGTCAAACTATATCTTCGGGACAGATTTAGCAAATAGACTGTCAATTTGTGATCTCTGAATTGACACTGAGCAGGTTAAAGAGAATAAGCAATGAGAGAAAGGGAGTTCTATAAAATTCAGAATGAGGAATGATGATCTCTGGAGCTTGAGGTCAAGGAAGAAAGGTGTTAGAAAGGAGACAAGTCTCAAGGTCAAGAGAGGGACTGAAGCACATGACTCAGAGGTTCAGGTAGGTGTGTATATGCCTGCCAAACCTGGGGCCAGCAAAGCAAAGGCATGATGGTGAGACTCCAGGCAATGTGCAGTCCAGCCACCTGAAGGTCAGAAAGCATGCTGGCATGGCGGGATATTTTATCATCTTTTCTTCCTGTGTTTTGGCCTTTCAAGAATGTAGGCAGTCCTGTGCTCATTGCCTCAAGACAGAAGTCACAGCAACCTAGGACTCTGCAAGGCTTGTTTCTAAAATCTAAATCCCCTGGGGTCAGGGCGGAATTCTCAAGAAAGACCTTTTGGTAAGAAAATGAAGGAAATCGCCTAAAAAAGAGTCTTTCTGGGCTATGGAAGTAAAAACAAAGATGGCTGGGGGTCCCATGGTGGAGGCAACCTGTTTCCCATTTCCCAGGAAGAACCACCTGAGAAGCAGCCACACCTCAGAAAGGAAAGGGCTGTATCATCCAGGCAGACGAGATACTACATGGCTGTGCAGATAAATTCCCAGCTACAGCCTGAAAGCAGAAGAAAGCCCCCAGGACAATAGATATCACAGTAAGAAAATGGGTTAACAAATGCTCATAGCCAGGGAGAGCCCTCCCAATACCTTGACTCCCCCACGAGAAAGGGAAGTTTCAGTTTCCTAAAGCCCAGTGGCATGACGGCTCAAAATGAAAGCTGTTTCATTTTTATACACCTGGGTTTGTAGACTGAGATTCACACTGGCTACTTTAGAGAGGCACCAAAGATGAAGACAGGTCAACAGCAGTGTCTGAATTTGATTCTTAGCTCTTCTTCCAATGGCCACTGTGGATGGCAGTCTCTACGATGGTCCCCAATAATCCACACCTCCTGGTATTCACACCCTTGCAAAGTCCCCTCCTACATTGTACCAGGATTGGTCTGTGTCTGACAGCATATGGCAGAAGGGACTAGGTTATAAAAAGACTGTGACTTCTGTCCCTCACTCTTTTTCTCGGATCAATTCCTCTGGGAGAAGCAAGCTTCCTTGTAGTCAACAGCTCTAGGAGAGTCTCCAGGGTAAAGAACTGAAGCCTCCAGACAACAAGTAAGGAGTTGAGACCTGCAGTCCAACAGCCTGCAAGTAACTGAGGCCTAGCTAATACTGAAGTGAGTGAATTTGGAAGCAGACTCCATTCTCACTTCAGGCTTTAGATGAGTACAGTGTCAAGTGACAGTGTGGCTGCAGCCTCATAAGAAGCTCTGAGCCAGAGCCCCGTGGTTAAGCCACTCCCAGATTCCTGACCCACAGAACCTTTGTGAGATAATAAATGTTTGATGTTTTAAGCTGCTATGGGGTAATTTATAACAGCAATAGAAAATGAATTCACCCCCACATCAGTATATGAGGGGAATACTGAACCTAGTAAATTAAGAATTAGATGGAACAAAGTACAGAAGCTTTGCCTTTTTTCTGTCAAATGATGCCAGCAACGGTCTGCTGGAGGAACTGATTCAGGAGACAGGAGTCAAGCGAATAGTCAGAGGTGCTGAGCCACACTCTGCACTAGGCACTGCTGGGCATTACAGAACAAACTTAGCACAGAAATCGTATGTCAGAAGAGGGAGTTCTGCCATCACAGCTTACAGCAGCTGAGAAGCTAAGAGTTCCCAGGTAATCTGGCAGCTTCAAGCCAAAGCCCTACCCACAGGCTGGGCAGCATAGGAACTTGAGTTGGGTGATACAAGGTAAAAACTAATTTTCAAAACTAGCAAACCTTTGTAAGTCACTTCTTTCTTCACTCTTTTTCCCCCCACAGAAGGGGAAAATTTGCTGGGTTTTTTTTTCAGTGCTTAGAGCCTTAGCATCTGCCCCCTTGTCATTTGAGAATTGAGTATCATGTTGCTGATTTTCAAAGTAGCCGTTAATCACTCAGCTCCACATTCACTATGAGGACAAGCCAGAAACAATTATAAGCTGGAGTGTTGGGTTAACTCAAGGTGCTTTATCTCTACCTGCCTACCATTGTTCTCTGTGGTCTACAAAGTTAGTGGGTGCAACCCAGAGACCCTAGAGACCAGGAGAAAAACTAGGGTGGGAAAGCCTGGAATCCGGCCCTCTTTAGAGAGATCTCCATGGTCTTCCTTTCAGTACCTAAGTCTTTGCCCATGCAGACACATATGTCTTGTGAGTCATCCTATGGGAGGCAGCTTCCAGAATGACCCCAGTGGCTTCCCTAAAGCATAGGAGGTAGGTAGCCCCACCACTACTATATTTTTCCATTAGAAAAGTTTATAATCCTAAACAAATTCGCTTTGGATCCTGAGACCTAAAAATACTTCTCTACAGTAGCACCGGGCTTTCTCCGAAGAATTCACAACATCTTCACTCTGATGATTCATTTTAACCTGTGGCAAGGCATCCATTTACCAAAGACTGAGTTTGCTTTTTTTTGGAGATGGAGTCTCGCTCTATTGCCAGGCTGGAGTGCAGTGGCATGATCTCGGCTCACTGCAACCTCCTCCTCCTGGGTTCAAGCGATTCTCCTGCCTCAGCCTCCTGAGTAGCTGGGATGACAGGTGCATGCCAACATGCCCAGCTAATTTTTGTATTTTTAGTAGAGATGGGGTTTCACCATGTTGGCCAGGATGGTCTCAATCTCTTGACTTTGTGATCTGCCCACCTCGGCCTCCCAAAGTGCTGGGATTACAGGCGTGAACCACCACACAAGGCCCTGAGTTTGCTTTTAAATTATCTTATCTGGAAGTTGGAAATCTAGGAAGTACTGAATGTGAGCTTGTGGTATCAGGAAAAGAGGGGCTTGTGATGAGTTCCCTCTGTCAAGGGTTACCTAAAAGTCCATGTGAATGGCAAGTAGCCCTTATCTCTGGGTGTTTAGATGGGCTGAGCTGGGCTGATGGACAAGGTCTCTCAGTACCTTCAGTCTCTTTGCACCTACTGACTTACAGGGGCTTTTGCCTCCTAACTGTAAGGAAAGGAAGATATTTGGACAGGCAAGAAGTAGTGAAGAGAAAGTAGACCAAAATGGAGCTTGGGTCAGCGTGGAGGAAACTTTTCTCCTGGCTCCTTGTATCAGGTTTGAGCACCTGTGGATAGGGGCATAAAAACCAACAAGAGTGGCTCATGAGAAGCTTAAGGACACTCTGCACACAAAGAGCTGCCTCAGGGCCCAAGAAACACAGTGGGACACAGCTGTTGGAGAAGGCCATTCTCAGCAGAACAAAGCACAGCTCAGGCCTTCAAGGAAGGGAAATTCCCAAAACCATTTGCATCCTTAACTCTATCTGCTTCCCATGGAATCCAGTCTAAGACTTGTACACATTGGTCTTTTCAGAGTCTTGATCCACTCAGAATTAGAATCATTGCAAAAGATCTGAAAAATTTTCCATCTCATGCTTGAAGACAAATAGAAATATTTCATATCACAGGAGTAAGCCTAGGATCATAAGGTTTGGGAAGTTTGAGTCTCCATTTCCCTCAATCATTTTGTGTGGTATTTGTATTGTTTCTTTAAGGTTACCATGGGAATGAGGGAGGTGGCACTAGGTTAGCATGAGGTTTGGCCATGCTGTCAGAGGTCATGGACCATCCTAAGTCTTACTTGGTGATAATATCTCAGGGAGCCTCTTCCCTCCACAGCTAACCACACACCTGAAAAGATGCTTTCAAGGGCCTCTGATATTCTTTCCAGGGCCTCTCAACACTTGAAGATGCTTATTTCCTCAGAGTAGTGGTTTCTAAATTTATTCTAAAGACAAAGTTACAAAAACCCTATACATATAAAACAGGCAAAAGTTGCACATTTGATTAAATAGGGGACACAGCACTCAGGGTCCCATTGAACCCAGTTGGAAACCATGTGGTAACACTAAATGGTGTTTCTGAAAGTGGCCAAATAAGTCCCCTTTGGATTGCTGCCCACACTGATGTCCATTTTGGTGGAATGATAGGCAATTGCAGGGGGCTTTTCAGCTCTTCTCAGGGAAATGGTGCCTCTGGGCCCAACTGAAGCACCACAGGAAACTGCCAGCAGGGACCTGCAGATCTAGTCTGGGGCTCATGATGGCAGGAGTGGTCGGTTTGGTGGCTACAAAACTCAGGGTCTGGCACAGAAGTCACACACGTTGCCACTTTTGTGCCTTTCAGGAGACTAGTTCTGTGGTGTTATCTGGGTATTGTTTCTAGCTGGGGGGCCTCCAAATCTGGCTTTTCATGTTTCCCACAAATCCTTTTCTGCTTAAATTGGCCAGATTCAGTACTAGTAACCAAAAACCTGAATTTCTACAGCCTCCAACAAGAGATGGACAAAGAAAAAATTTATTTCGATTAAAAACAAAACAAAACAAAAAACTCTGATGATTCTTCCAAATAGAATTATGCATCTACTCCACATACCCTTTCCGCCCGTTTGGCACCCTCCATCTCCGGCAGCTTGGGTACATGTCTGGTATACATTGTTCTTTCCATGCAAACTATGACAACTGTCTCAAGGGTGTGGGACATGCCTGGAGGAGGTGCTCAGGCAGGTACAGAAGAGCCATGCTCCTGAGGTGCTAGCTGAGAAGGTAGAAGATAAGCCTCTACTTCTAGTTAATAAAACTTAAAAGAATGGTACAAAATAGTTTCCCATCCAGAAACAGTTTTCTGCATTAAATGTCTCACATGGGCGCTTACCTTGGGTGCTTCTCTCTGAAAGCAGAGCCTGAGGCCAAACTTGCTTATAGCAGTTGACTTGACAAGGACAACCAGGAATTAGGAGTGAGGAAAAGAGAATGTGAAACAGGGAGGAGGGAAAGCCATCTCAATGATATATCGCTGTTATCCATTGGTCACCATCATGGGTCACGGGGGATGAGTCCCACCATGGCCTGGAAAGCTGGGTAAAGTGTTCCCCAGAATTGTCCACCTAAGGGACTAAAGGGAACAGCACTATTGATAGGCTCCTGTTGTCCACTGGCTTAGGGTTGTTCAGGGAGGCCTAACTCCCCCCAACATCTGGGTTGCATGTGTAGCCATGTCATGTGGTTTCCCATAGGCACCCTTGAGATGTAAGAGTAGCCCCTGTGCAGGTGTGGTGCTGTCAGCATGAAGGCGCTGACCATATTCCAGCTGTGTCTGGAATCAGAGGCAAGACTGAGGGCAGGTGGGGCAGCATGCAAGGTGTCCCATATCACTCCCAATGCTACTCTTGCAGCACTTCCTGCTTTTCAGAAGGTTAGTACTATGTTACATACTTACTACCATTTGTTGTCCAAATTTGGTCACTTTCCATGTTGTTTCTGGAACACTTACCACATCACTAACGGAAACAAGACACAGATCCCACCATGCCTTGGTTTCCTTGTACACACTCTTTAGCATATGGTCATTGATCTGAATTCATTACCATGAGGCTGGGCAGAAGGAACAAGGCCCCATGATTTGGCGCTGGGGCTTAGGAGAAGAAACCCTATTTGTATTTAGACTCTATTATGCCTCAAGCATAAACCTCATGTTCCAGCCCAGTTTTTTCAGACTTTGTTTTGGGGGCTGGAGAGTGTGTGTCACAGATTTAGCTAGAATGACATGCTGTTCTGCGTCCTATTGTTCCTTGTGTGGGGAACTCTCTCAAGGATATCCCAGGAAAGATGTGGCTGAACCAAGGCACAACACAGGGTCCCTCCCTGTGTTTGCTACCTTGATAGCAGCAAAGCACCCGACTTCACCTATGACATTTACATGGGCAAAGGCATGAATGATACATTTATTCTGATAACCTGAAGCGCTTCTTTATATGTTTCAGCTCTGTATAGTTATCAAAACTACTTGCTTTATTTCCAAATAGGTTTGAAGACATCTTCCCATCCTCTCCTGGGCAATGCCCTTTATCAAAATTGCCAGCATATGAAGTAGCAGCAAAAAGAAGCCCAGGGGAAATGCTGATTACACTTATGCAACAATACCTGGAAGTATTATCATTGACAAAGTGTGAAAATAAATTATGAATTAAGAAGTTTGAGGTTCGTTTGTTTCTTTAAGTTTACGTTAATTTTGTTATTCACTCATACTGATCCTGTAGTGCTGACTCTAACAGTCACTAAATACTTTATTAGCATCTAACAATTTTTCTGTAAGTCTAAAAGAAACCTTACCCAGTTAACCAATTTTTTCTCAAGTCCATTACATGAAGATGAGCTATTGTAGTAATTTTTTCTATAAGAACATGGATAGTAATTCAAATAGCATTAACGGGTCTGAAGACATTTAAGATGGTAGCTATTAAAGTGTAATATCCATGTCATATATACATTGAATATGCAAAAGTTATAACGTAGCCTAGGTGTGGTGGCTCATATCTGTAACCTCAACACTTTGGGAAGCTGGACGGATTGCTTGAGTCCAGACGCTTGAGACCAGCCTGGTAAGCATGGCAAAACCCCATATCTACAAAGAATACAAAAACTAGCCAGGCGTGGTGGTGCACACCTGTAGTCCCCACTACTTGGAAGACTGAATGCGAGGGTCACTTGAGCCTGGGAAATAGAGGCTGCAATGAGCTGAGATCATGCCACTGCACTCTCCAGCCTGGGTAACAAAGCAAGACCCTGTCAAGAAAAAAAAAAAAGAAAAGAAAAGAAAAATCAAGTATGCGGTACTTTCTATACCGCTGAACTGTCATTGACAAATCATAGTAATAACTCAGAGTGGGCAGCCTAATCCAGCGCTAAGGTCAGAAACTACCCATCATGGTCTCCCTTTACTTCAACCCAAGCACACTTTTTCCTTCCCATTATTCTTTTGCCTGAAAAGGAGGTCTTCAAGTAGCCATACACATCAAAACATCTTGCATCTGACTTTAGGTTTGATATGAGCGTTAGGAACCACCCATGTTTATATCTGTTCCAGGATTTGTTGGTATTCTCCATGTTTATAACCTTATTGTCACAGAGATTAAAATTTAGTTGGGGGAAATAAGACACTCTCATGTCAGACTTAAAAGGACACAGATATACTCTATGTAAGAGCCCAAACATGATATAAAAGAATACCACAGGAAGCATAGACAGGCCAGTCGATGTGGCAGTTGTCAGGGAAGAAACAGTGGGTGTTATTATTTGGTCACAAGTAATCACCCCACTCCCCTCCTTGAGAATTACTCTGTCACACTCTCCAGCCATGTAGCTCTGATCTGCCTGCCAATCATAGCAATCATTCACAAATACAAATAATACACATAGCTATTGCAGAAAGATTTGAGTTCCAAGATAAAGCACTTGGTCCATATTTAATAGTGGGAAGCTGCTATATATATATATATCTCATCATTATATGCATCCTGTAGATTCTTAAAATACTGACATAGTATAGATAGTGTTTTAAAAAGATTTGGCTATCAGAATAATTCATGCTTTTCACAGGGTGGGCTTAAAAGTAGATTTGAACCCCCCCACCAAAAAATGACCTATGGGAAAATATTAAGAGATCTAACACAGGTATAACTAGAGTCCCAGAAAGAGGTAAGAATGAGACAGAGCACAAAATATTCAAATAGTCTAAATTTTCCAAACTTGATGAAAAATGTGAATTTCCAGATTAAAGAAGTTTAGTCAGTCCTAAGTAGGATAAATACAAATAAACCACACCTTAGCACATCACACACAGCTGCAAAAATCCAAGTTACAGAGAAAATCTCGAAAGCAACTAGACAAAAAGAAATCTTACATGTAGGAGAACAAAATTAGGAATTGTTGTTGGCTTGTCATCAGAAACAGTGGAGGCAACAAGTCAAGTGTAATGACATCTTTAAAGTGTTGGGGTTGGGGGGAGCAGGGAAACCCAGTCAACCCAGAATTCTATATACAGCCAAAATATCTTTCAAGAATGAAGGCAAAATAAAGACATTTTCAGATAAATAAAACCTAAGAAAATTACCAGTAGACCTATTCTATAAGAAATACTAAAAAAAAAAATATTATTCACACTGAAGGAAAAATCTTGTGGAAACTTGGATTTTCAAGAATGAAGATCACCGAAAATAGAAAATATATGGCAAGCATAAAGTGTATTTTTCTTAATTTAAAAATATGACTTTTAAAGCAACAATTATTATGCTGAATTGTGGGGCTTATATGTGGATAATATATATACATGCAGCTATCATATAAAGTATGAGGTAGGTATGGAAGTAGATAGCTACAAAGTACAGTTTAGGTGAGATGGTATAATATAAACTCAAAGTAAACTGAAAAGATATTGTAATCCCTAGAACAACTACTAAAAGAAAAAGCCAGCTAAGTTAAAATGGACATGTTTGTTTGTTTGGAGGCAGAGTCTCACTCTGTCGCCCAGACTGGAGTGCAATGGTACCATCTCGGCTCACTGCAACCTCTGCCTCCTGGGTTCAAGTGATTCTCCTGCCTCAGCCTCCCAAGTCATCCAGCTAATTTTTTTTTTTTTTTTTTTTTTTTTTTTGAAATGGAGTCCTGCACTGTAGCCCAGGCTGGAGTGCAGCAGCATGATCTCGGCTCACTGTAACCTCCGCCTCCTGGATTCAAGAAATTCTCTTGCCTCGGCCTCCTGAGTAGCTAAAATTACATACACCCACCACCATGCCTGGCTAAGTTTTTGTATTTCTAGTAGAGACAGGGTTTCACTATGTTGGCCAGGCTGGTCTTGAACTCCTGACCTCAGGTGATCTGCCCACTTTGGCCTCCTGAAGTGCTGGGATTACAGGTGTGAGCCACCATGCCCAGCCTAAAATGGAGTTTTAAAGAATAAACACAAAAGATAGGAAAGGAAAATCAGAGGAACAAAACATAAGAAAAACAGAATACAAATAGCAAAATGTGGCTGGGCACAGTGGCTCATGCCTGTAATCCCAGCACTTTGGGAGGCCGAGGTGGGCAGATCACGAGGTCAGGAGATCGAGACCATCCTGGCTAACATGGTGAAACCCTGTCTCCACTAAAAAAATAAAAAAAATTAGCCAGGCATGGTGGTGGGTGCCTGTAGTCCCAGCTACTCAGGAGGCTGAGGCAGGAGAATGGCATGAACCTGGGAGGCAGAGGTTACAGTAAGCCAAGATAGCACCACTGATCTCCAGCCTGGGTGACAAAGCAAGACTCCATCTCAAAAAAAAAAAAAAAAAAAAAAAAGCAAAATGGTAGGCCTAAACCTAACCATACGAATAACTACATTAAATGTAAATGGACTAAATGCTCCAATTAAAGGCAGAGATAGTCAGACTGCTTAAGAAAAGCAAAACATACCTACATGCTATCTACAAGAGACAATGTTTTAAGTAGAAAGATATAGATAGGTTTAAAGTAAATCTATAGAAGAACATATACCATGCAAATAGGAAGCCTAAGAAAACTAGAGTGACTACATTAAGACTGGATAAAAGTACTCTTTAAAACAAAAAGATCTGTCATCAATAAAGAAGGACATTTTAGATTATAGAAGGGTCAGTTCCTCAGGAAGACAAAGCAATGATAGATGCATATAAGCCAAATAACAGAACTTACAAGTACAAGAAACGAAAATGGATAGAAGTATAAGAAAGAAAAATACATAATCATAGTTGGATATTTTTTAAATGCTCCTCATTCAGTTATTGATAGAAAACCAGCTTTAAAACTTAAACGGGACTGAGATTTGAAAAGTACTTTTGGCCAAATTGACTTAAATGCCATTTATAGAACACTTCACCAACAAACTTCAGAACATATATGATACATTCATCAAGATAGATTATGTTCTGGGCTATAAATCGAATCTCAATAAACCTGTAAGTTTGAAACTATACAGTGTATGATCTCTGTCCACAATGGAATCAAAGATCAGTAAGAGCTCTAGAAAAAAAAAAAAATCTGGAAATTAAAACATACATCTCTATTGAGACAAAGGGGAAATCAAAGGAAATTAGAAAATATTTAGAACTGATATATAACTAAAATAGAACACTAAAATGTGTGGAATGCAGCTAAACTAGGGCTTAAATGCTCAGAGGAAAATTACAGCCATAAGTGTCTATTTTAGAAAAGTGTATTAAATCAGGGGTCTGAGGCCCATGTATTCGCTCCAACAAGGAGTAAAGTGAACCCAAAGCAAGTAGAATATATTAAGAAGTGATAAAATACAGAAAAAAAGAGAAAATTAAGGTCAAAAATTGGTTCTAATAAAAGATCAACAAAACTGATCAACCCCTGGCTATACCAAGAAAATAAATACAAATTACCAATATCAGGAGTAAAAGATACTAAGAGGCTAAGTGAATATTATGAACAACTGAACAGTAAATGAAACAATTTATATAAGCTGGACAAGTTCCATGAAATATACAACTTATTAAAGAAATAACTTAAATAAGAAATCTAGAAATAAGAATGCCTATACCTATTAAAGAAATTATTGGCTGTTTTTAAAATCCTTCCCACAAACAAGACTCTAAACCTAGATGGTTTTACTAATATATTCAAAAAAATTAACCGTAGTCTTATATAAACTTTCAGAAAATAGTTTAAGGCCAGCACTTCCCTAATACCAAAACCAGAGATGATACAAGAATGCTACAGAACAATATTGTTCATGAACATACATGCAAAAATTCTTAGCAAAATATTAATAACTCAATACATTGTGAACAAGTGGGGCTTGTGCCTAGAATGTAAAGTTGGTTTAAGGCTTGAAAAACTTCAATATAATTTCCATATGAACAATATGGCAGGGGGAGGGAAATCACAGGATTCTTTCAATAGATGCAGAAAAAGCCTTTGACAAAATTCAACACCTATTCACGATAAAATTCTCAGCCTACTAGGAATAGAGAAACTCCCCAATCTGATGAAAGGTATCAACAAAACACCTACAGAGAATATCATATTTAATGATGAAATGCCGAAGACTTTTCCCTTACAGGCAGTAGCAAAGCAAGGATATCTACTGTTACAACTTCTATTAACAGGGTATACTAGAAACTGCCCCTGCAACATGATGGTTTATAGAGAAAATTTTAAATAACCTATAAGTCAATTACCATAAATAATAAATGTAGTAAAGTCACATGATACATGGTAAACATTTAAAAACCAATTGTAGTTCTATATACTAGTTGAAAAATAGAAATTTTAAAAGCCATACCACTAACAATAGCTTTCCAGCCTCCCCAGCAATGGGCATGGAATGTGACCAAGCTTTGGTCAATGGAATGTGAATAGAGGTGATTTGTATCCCTCTCAGCATAGCTCAGAAAATCCTCTCAGATGCAATCCTCAGTTTCTCCTTCCTGATCATTATAGGAAACCTTGGTTTGAAGATGGCAGAGCCACAAGATAGGTGCACCTGGGTCCCCAGAGCATTTCTATCAGGAATGACTGGGTTGTTTTAAAAGAAACAGGGTCAGCCAGGCGCGGTGGCTCAAGCCTGTAATCCCAACACTTTGGGAGGCTGAGGTGGGCAGATCACCTGAGGTCAGGAGTTCGAGACCAGCCTGACCAACATAGAGAAACCCCATCCCTACTAAAAGTGCAGCATTGGCTGGGCATGGTGGTACATGCTTGTGGTCCCAGCTACCCAGGAGGCTGAGGCAGAAGAATTGCTTGAACTCGGGGGGGCGGAGGTTGCGGTGAGCTGAGATTGTGCCATTGCACTCCAGCCTGGGCAACAAGAGCAAAACTCTGAAAGAGAAGAAGGAAGGAAGGAAGGAAGGAACAGGGTCTCTCTCTGTTGCCCAGGCTGAAGTGGCACAATCATGGCTCACTGCAGCCTCAACCTCCTGGGCTCTAGTGATACTCCTGCCTCAGCCTCCCAAGTAGCCAGGACCACCAGTGTGCACTACCATGCTCAGCTTTTTCATCAATTTTTTTGTAGAGTTTTGTAGGGTTTCATTATGTTGCCCAGGCTGGTCTCCAACTCTGGGGTCAAGCAATCCCCTCTGCCTCAGCCTCCCAAAGCACTGCGATTACATGTATGAGCTATTGCATCCAGCCAGAAATGACTGTTTGATACTCCTATTAATAAACTCATCGTGTTTGATCCATTAGCTAACATTACCTTAACTGATGTAGTGACCATCACTAGTAGATCAGATAAGGGAAATTCAGATGAATACTAAAACACCATCCTGCAGTTAAATGCCATGAATAGGATGCATTCATAGCTGCGCACACATCTTAAGCAAGCACTGAGTGGAAAGAAAGAATGAGATCAATAAGGTGAAACTTGGAAATCAACTGAGGGGCCATGACAGAAAATAATGTAGAACTATTTATGTAAATTGGAATACATTCCACTGTACATTGAAGAAATCATATATATATATATATATATATATATATATATATATATATATATATAGACATTAGAATAGCTGGGGTGGAATGGGAATAAATTTTAGGGACAAGGGGGGAACATGTAGCCCAAATGATATTCAATCCAGCAACTGAAGGGAGACAACAGGTTGAAAGATGGGGAGTCTGAAAGTGGTGCTATAAATGTGACTAGCCTAGAGAGACAATGGCAAAGACTCTAGACATTGTTTAATGGGAAGTCCAACGGCAGTTTGCTTCACAGAAATAGCAAATAAAGTGTATTTAGGGAAAGCACTTTGATACTTATTTTAGCACGAGCAAAATTGGATAGTATATATTTTCTGATGCAAAAAAAAATCATAAATCATAATAGTGTTTATGTATTTCAAAGGAAACCTTATTAGAAACAGCAATCTGATAATGCAGGTGCTCTTAATGGAAGCCTCAAAACAGAACATACAGATTAGTAAGAATTGAGACTATTTTCCATTTAGCTAAAAAATATTTGCTATAGATCTGTTAAAGAAATTGCAAAGATCCCTGAACATACATCATATGCAATGATTCATACCTGGCCCTTAATTCTCTCCTGAAACAAACAGCTTAGGACTGTAGGACATTTTCATCAAGCACATCTGAGAAGGAAGAGGATCCTACTGCTTAATAATTCTATGTTTTAGATTCCTATGTAAGAGAAGAGGCACAGTTCCAGTTTAGCCATTTAGTAAGTGAATTATATATGATTTTAGATGAAGCTCTTTAGACAAGAGACTAATCTCAGTGTCTAACTGCTGGAAAGGGTGCAATAAAAATACATTTACAGCCCTGCAGAATAGCAGCAGCCATTAAAGTTGTACTACTGATTAAAGAAAAACTCCTAATTGGATGAGATTACTTTGGTCTCATTGTAGGACTAAGATATGGCTTCAAAAAGGCCAGTTCCTAGTGATACAAAATATATCTTTTGACTGCCTACATTTGGCAAAGAGGTGTACATTTGAGAAGGTGTCTGAAAGTATTGATAATATCAGAGAATACCCAAGCAGGATTTCATTTACCAGGACAAAGTATATGATGGGGGAAATGTAAAGATCATAATGTTCTTGAGTCATTAATGACCTCAGCAGCAAAATGTTTCAACACATGCTTGTAGACTTTGCACTACTGTATGTCTCAAGATTTCAAGGCATTAGAATCAGGACCATAAGGAGAACTCTGTAAAGACTTTAAGATGAAAGGCCTTATCACTGCAGAACTGTTACGACATGCTGAGAATGCAGTCATCATGCCAGTTGCAGACGCTCTGCAGATGGAAATGCAGAATTACTGCAGGGGACAGAGGCAGGTAAGATGCATTATTTAAGAGTTGCACTATTTAGCCAAAATATGAAACATTCGGTTTAAATTGTTCTGGGGAAAGGTGGGAATGTGTGGCAGGGAGAGGTTAGGGGAGGTTCCTACCTCATTCCTAGAACTCTTCTTTCAAACTCTTAGGCAAAATTTTTTTTTAGCACCCCAGAACAAAACAGGTGCATTCCTTGGAGATTAACATCCTGGTAGGAAATAGCCTTTGGCACACCGCCATCTAGTGGCAATAAAGGAGAACTCAAAGCTCTTTCCCGTTCGCCCCCACCCCCGCCTTCAAACTCACTGGAGAGGAAGAAGGAATAGCTTAGGCAGTCTGGAACCTCTTCTTTTGCATTCTATACCCTCTCTGAAGAGCAGAATGCCCACCGGACTTTAATAATGGCAGTGCATTCTGCTTTCAATAATGGTAGTGCATTCTGCTTTCATTTGATTGAATTCTGATACCTTCATCTTTGTGGGTGAGGATAATACCATCTATCCCAAAAGTTATTGTGAAGATAAAAGTGACTCACACTGGCAGCACTAACCACCATCCCTGGTGTAGAGTGAACACTCAGAGATCTACACCAACCAGTGTTAGAACCAATGACATTCCTACATTTAAAAACTCACTCGCCACTCCTTAGAGTTAAGCCAATCCATCTAGGCCTGTCAGGCTGCCCGACCTCAGTGACCACAAAGGTAGGTGGCCAAAAGCAGTGGCATTTCCACTGGGCAAGAGCAAAAATTCTATTAAGTAGAAGACTTCCATTCTTTCCCTTATTTTTAGGACCATTATTATTTCCATGACCTCCAATCAGAATTGCTTTTTTTAACTTTTTTTTTTGTTTCGCATACACATTTGGGAATCTGGTAAAACATATGAGTTTCCTAGAAAAGTGCGCATCAGCTGGGTGCAGTGGCTCACGCCAGTAATCCCAGCGTTTTGGGAGGCCAAGGTGGGCAGATCGCTTGAGCCCAGTAGTTCAAGACCAGTCTAGGCATTGTGGCGAAACCCTGACTCTACAAAAAAATACAAAATTTAGCCAGGCCTCATGATGCGTGCCTGTGGTCTTGGGAAGGTAGGTGAATCACATGAGCCCAAGAGGTTGAGGCTGCAGTGAGCCGTAATCACATCACTGCACTCCAGCCTGGGCAACAGAGTGAGACCCTGTCTCAAAAAAGCGTGCTCATGAAATCTTACATTTGATCTTGGGAGCTCATTAACCCCTAAAGATTTTTCCTATGAACGAAAGATTAATACTGCCTCATATTACCACTGCAGGTCATCTGGAAACAGGGGCATAGGGATTTTCCCTCCAGCTCCTTTTTCAGCCCCTTCCTTCCAGCACTGGGGGAAGTGACATGTGAACACACATCATATACATGTCAACATGCCTCCTCATATACATGTTCTCATCTTTGCCCTAGGGGAGATGGGCTTGCCACTACTTTCGTTCAAAGTAATTCAGCATATCAAGAACAGACACAAAGAAAAGCATTTCATGACACAAACAGCAATTTCCAAAGATTGGAGAAGGGAAATCCAAATACAGGCCTCCCACTTCCCCGCCACCACCATATGAAAGTCCCAGATTCCTAGTAATGAAAACCAGTGTCCTTGAATTTTAATAAAGTGAGTTCACATCTCACTTCCAAACTGGCCAGCTTGGTCAAAACCATTTGTTCATTTTGCTGCATGCACAGCTGATCATGATTTGCAGAGAAGAAGGCATAGTTCACTGAGGAAAGGCTGATAGAAGCCTTTCAGGTAGTTCAAGCTTGACTGTCTCCCTTCTCCAAATAGGAGAAGGTACATCAGGGCTGCCCCTGGGCATTATATAGCTGCAAGCAGAAGATGACAGGTATGTAAAATACATTGACAACAAAAGACTACAGACATGTGACAGGCAACTCAGGATTTTAGACAACAACCACTACCACCACCACAACACAGTTGTCCAGGGGGGCCAGCAGATTTGGTTATCCTTATCTTCATAAAAAGTCAGAGCTTCTACTAAAGAAGTGCCTAAGTTAGGGGGTGACCTAAGCTATTGCTCACTGGAAACCACAAGGCTTTCCCTACTCCAGCACCAGTCACTCTTGAACCATGGCAGTAGTTTGTTGGATTGCAGTATTCCTTCGGTAATCTTGGACGTTGTGCATGGTTCACTGTGATTTTAAGGATGTCGTTTAAAATAGCTTTTTAAAATAGTTCATTAACTTTAAAGAGACATTATCTGTTCTGGATGAGGGATATGCATAGTCAAGTATACGGTCTCTTCCAAGGTCAAGTATATCACATACCCAGGTGAACAGTGGATGAAGCAGGAAAAAGAAAGCTGGCTTTAATAGAAGTATGTTGATTTTCCTTTTTCCTCTAAGAGGAGCTTAAATTTCATTTTATAATTTTGGTCTTAATTTACCTAAATTCAGTTCAAGTCAAACAGTGCCTCCTGTGGATGACCATGTGACCCTAAGCCTGGTCACCTCTAATTAGCTATAGTCTCCACCTTTCCCTTTGGTCTCCCAGACAGAGCTGTCTTTCATATCTTTTTTCTTGCTTGCTTTATACTTTTCTGTTTCCTTCATTTGACCTTCCACCTCACCAATTTATTCTGCTTTGTCTACTACTGTTTATCCTGTGTGTGTGTATGTGTGTGTATATATATATATATATTCTTCATTTGTATTCTTCTCATACGTGGTGTTTTGATTTCTTGTTTCATGCTGCCAATACCATTCCTCATTTCAAGTTTCTTGATCATCCCTGTTTAAGTCCTTGTTCTATCTGGTCCAATCCTTGTTTCAGAGGGTCTATTGGTCAGTTTGTGGCACTCTTCAAGTGTCTAGTTACTGAGCCTGCGAGCTATTCCTTGGGGGCTCTGAGCTCCTCTGCCTGGTAGTAGGACCTGAGAATGGCTGAAACCAGGCTCTCCCCTGTCTCAGTCCTGGTGAGCCTAAGGGGAGGGCAGGAGTTGAACTACAAGCTCCAGAGAACTGCCTTCCATCTCTCCACCAGGAAATTCCTACCTTTCAACTCTAGGATGCAGCCTTGGGATGAGCTACTGTAATGCCCTTATCCCTGGGGCTTCGGGGTGGAAGGGTAGACCCAGAACTGCCTGTGGGTAACTGAGCAGCCCCCTCCTTATTTCCTCAACTCCTCACAGCAGTAGGGCTTTTTTCCCCCTATTTTGCTTGCTGCCTTGATGTTACCTGGCCCTCACTGGGAGCTGGGGTTTTGTTCTCCATTCCAACAGGGAACCAAAGAGCATTCTTCTCCTAACCTCCCTCAGCTACCTTACACTTGCAGCTGGGTTGCCTCACCAGAGGCTTCAATCGTTTAATTTCCCAGATGCCACTCTTCCTTCTTACTTGTCTATGGTTGCTTTTTCATGAGAGGCCAATAGCTCACATTGTTCATCTGGACGTGACAGGAATCACCTAGCTTATTCATAAGCCAAGCAGTCTTCCCATGTTTTGCTACTACTTAACTCCTATAGTCTTTGCTCCAGGTGGATAAACATATCTGTTGATCCAAGATTCCTCAAGAATTTGAAGAAACAGTTCTATTGTTTCCTAAAGACAGTGAAAATGACTTTTAATCTAGAATAATGAGACACTTGCTATCTCACTGTGGCCCTGGGGTTGTTTTCCTAGGATTGCAAAATTGAGGAACCAATAAAGACAACCAGATACAGGCATGCTTATTCTAATCCATTTCTTAGTCTCCTCATTACAGGGGAAGGCGAGGGCCATGGTAGTCAACAGTACACAGAAAATATCCACACGTTTTACTTGCTGAAGAGGTGATTCGTATTTGCAAGAGCATCGAAAAGATCCAAAACTCCAAAGATGAAGAAATAATCTGATGGTATGAAATAAAATAAAACTTCAGTCATCGACAGATGCCTGAAAACTTTTTTTTTTTTTTTTTTTTTTTTTTTTTTTTTTGAGAGGGAGTTTCACTCTTGTCACCCAGGCTGGGGTGCAGTGGCATGAACTCGGCTCACTGCAACCTCCGCCTCCCAGGTTCAAGCAATTCTCTTGCCTCAACCTCCCTAGTAGCTGGGATTACAGGCACCCACCACCACACCAGGCTAATTTTTGTATTTTTAGTAAAGACGGAGTTTCACCACGTTGGCCAAGCTGGTCTCGAACTCCTGACCTCAGGTGATCCACCCGCCTCGGCCTCCCAAAATGCTGGGATTACAGGCATGAGCTACCATGCGCAGCCTGCCTTTTAAATTCTCAAAATGTAGTCTCACATTCTATAAATTCCAATAATATCTAAGGGAATCATAGGCAAACTGCTGATTAAGTGACTAGATTGCTGGATAGCAGTGAAATATAGCATCCTGCCCACTGGACAGAAGAAACGAACATGACCTTTGTATTCTCTGGCATTGGCTGCCAGATCTCACTGAGGGCATCCTCCAGGACACAGTAACTGCTGGTATATGAGCACTTCCACTCAGCAAGTGTCTTTATCCTGGAGGTTTCCTGTGGAACCAAACAAGTGGTATGGGTGCTACTGACAGAAGAGAGGAATAAGGGGGAAAGAGAATAAAGGAAGAGGTGAATATGCAACCTACTTCTGGGGTATGCTTGGTTACAAATCCATCTTTCATCAGGCTTTCAGCATCTTAGGGGTGAGATGGTCTTGATTTCATAGCTCCAGGCTTTCCCACAAAATATGTGTTCAGTAAATGAGCTAACCAGTGTATCAGTAACTTATCAGTTCACTACAAACCCTAGTGGCCTCTACTCCACAGATGGGCAATTCTAGTTTTGCCACGTCTCAAAGTTCACTGAACTTAGTCTTGACCTAAGTGGAATATACAGGCCCTGCAACTCTATTTCAAGATCAACATAACCACAGCTAAGAATTTTAAGTCCACCCTTTGGTGGACAGATCTCCAATAAACTCAGCCTTAAAACCAGCAACCCTAACATTGTATCTTTTAAGTAGAAGGAGATGAAGGTGAAAAATTGACTTCTATTTTTTGTGCTGTAGTAATAATCCAACATCTTCCCATAATTAGTTTTAGAAATATAGTGACTATGTATATACAAAAAATATGTATCACATTACTTAGGAAAACATTGTTCTAGAGGAATGCAATGAAAAGAATTTGAGTCTGAATGATTCAAATCTTTATGACCCTTAATTGAGAACACATTTCAGACAGGGTTATAACAATTAAATAAATTATATCTAACATATTACTGGCACAGAATAGGTAGTAAGCAAAGAGTTCTCCTCCATAACCTGCCTCTGATAGTCTTCTTACTCTAGCTACTCAGAATGGCCTTTTGAATATCTACAACCATCTAGAAAAAGATACCAAGGAGTCAATCAAATAAAAAAGGAAGGGTGGGAACCCCTGTCATTGGTAGTTCCATATTACAGAAAATTGGATGAAGAAAAACTGTATACCTCACACATAATGCTTCATTGTCTTCAGGAATGCATAATTCATAAGGTTATAATTAAGAGATGATGGAGGGAGAGTGAATTTCCCCATGGAGATGCCACTCAATGCTCTAACTTTACATGTGCCAACTGGCTCTTGGGGACCAATGCCAAAAATGTGGTCAAATGCTTTCTGCCAAAAGCAACAATTTAATCAACATGGAAGGACAGACCAACCTGGACACTTCCACCAACACAGTCTTTGGGATTGCACAGGAGTCTTGCAGGGTTTTCTGAACCTGTTCCACTGGAGACAAGAGAGATAGATGGAGCCACAGCTGGAGAATGGCCAGAAGGAAATGACTACTTCCGAAAATGGAAAGACTGGAAAAATAAACTGGTGACTTGGGCCCCTGCTAGCTCTATCTGTGCACAAGGCATCTGATTGTTCAAGAACACAAGAACACCTGCACTAAATATTGGAAATACCAAAAAGGATCACTTTTCCCAGGGTCCAGGCTAGCAACCACCTGAAGGAAGATGTGAAGTAGACACACTGACCCATTCAGTGAACTCACCATAGCTGTCTCTGCCATAGGAATGTAGATTAGATGGGACAAGCAGTGTGATCAATATCAGACCAGTCTCCCATACTACCCTACCATTAACTGGTTATAGAAAATTTCAATATCTCAATTTCAACCGTATGGTCTATAAGGGGAAAGAGTTAATCTTACCATTTTGTAGGGGGGGTTTGGAGGAAGAGTGAAAGGGTAGACCAAATTACTGAGCTCCTTTCAGTTCAATTTCTCTCTAGCATCTCAAGCACCTGGCTGGTGAAGACCTTCAAATGCCAGAGAATCCGCATCTTATTTCTAACCAACAGTTTTCAAGTACCTACTTCCCACTGGGCATTGAGTTAACTCAGTGCGAGTCACAAGAACAAGTGACTTATTCTTTACCATCAGTTTTTAGCCATCTGATAGAAGAGTCACAGTGAGGAAACTAACTATAGCCCAGAAAGTGAAAAATAATTCTCCTTATCAAAAGCCAAATTCAACATTAAAGACTTTTGATCCACATCCCAAATAGACATGGGAAAATCAAGTTCTCTGGCTGTTCATGCTCACCCGCTCTTCCCTAGGTTGGGTGCAGCCTCATAAGCCAACCCATTACTGGGAAGGAAGCACTAGGACATCTGCAGGTCAAAGTCAATGAGGTTCCTCCCTGGATGTTTTCCTCAGAGCAGCAGTGAGTTACCATGGAAGGGAATAAGAAACAGCCAGTGAGGTCTTGACATGTAGACAGAACTGCTAGGTAGACTTGCACTGGGCACAGTGCTGTTTTGTTCTTGGTGCTTTGGCAGGCTACATTGATGACTTAAGCTGGGTAGCCAATGAGGGAAGTATTCCAGGCTAATAAGAAGTAGCTTGAAGAAAGGGCTAACAAACCAGAACAAGCACCTGAGGCAGCATTATCCTTTGTTCAGCACCGCTCACTCTTGACGAACTCAGACCTGGCTTGTGCCCAGGTAAATTACAGCCACAAAAAAGGAACTGAGACAACACCTGAACTGAGTTAAAAACAGAAACCCAGGAATTTGTTATCAACTAAAATAAGACCTACCTGGCCTCTTCATAGCTACAGCCAACATTTAAATGACCGGGTAATGTTGCCATTGTGATTCCATTATTACCATCTTAGATTGGCCTGTCCTTTGAAGGGGCAACAAGGCAGTTCCTGGGAGCCCCACGTAGTCCTGCACTTTATTCCTTGTTGTTCTGATTATCACAGTTCAAATTTCCATATCTAACCAAAGCCTCAAGGATCCATGAAATATGCCAATAGCCCAGCCTCCTTTCTGTTGCTCTTATCTTGGGCAGGCTGCATGGGTTAAATTGCCCCAGATCTTACACCCTTCTAGGAATAGCCCTATTGTTAGATGCAGGAGTCTCTCTACTTAGGAATTTAAAACAATACCAAAGTTCAACCTAACAGTAGCTTTAAAAAAGCTTGAAACTAAAATTGAAAAGAATTGCTTGAAATCAAAATTGAATCCACTGAGTTTCTAAAGAACCTCCACTTTAGAATTACCAGCCCCTAAAGTGTGTACCTCAGACACCCCACCAAAACAGCAACGGCTGACTCAATCCTGTTTCCCTGCTCCTAGCTGCATAGAAAGCCATGGCTCTTCAGAACAAAGGTGGATAGATGAAGTGGTAGCTTGGAGACCTTACTTTCCAGAGAGCAGACTAAGTGTACAGAGGATTTTACCTCTATCAATACAGGGAGACACAAAGCTGACCTTGGTTCTCCTCCTCTCCTGGAGACTTGGCTCTTCCTATAGACCCGTTTGCTCACCAGGGGCTCAAATTCCAGAGGTCAGAAAGCTCTCATCACAGCTACCCAAGAAGCAGGTTTCACAAAGGACTCTAGACGCAAGTTGACTCCCACACTGTCTGCAAGGGCAGAGGTTGCTGGCCTAGAGCTTTTATGGCCTGTGCCTGGGTCTCCTGCTCAGGTGAAAACTGTAATTCCACTCAGCTGCCTTATATGAGTGAGGCTTCAATCAACACTTCTTATGACTACAAAAAGTATGCCAGGTAGGTTCTTCAAAAAACTTGGGGTGGCTATGTTTTTCTGGAAGTACAGGGTCATTCCCCAGAGTCTGATGTGTCATTGGGAGAAGTCACTGCCCAAACAGCATTTGGAAGCATGGGTGTCAAACCAGGGCCACGACTATGCCCAGTGTTATGCTCAGGGTTAGGTTCCAGCCCATGCTGAGGTCCAGGGGAGTGGGTGGATGGGCAGATAACTGAAAGAACACGCAGAGGGCCGTAGGCAGGTGAATATTGTTTTATTCAGCAGCTCTTTCATCAGCAGCTCTCTCACACTAGCTCTTTACACTGTTTGCCTTTATCTTGACTCTGCTCCGGCTCTGTGGCTCCTCTCAGCAGCTGGCTCCCACGCACAGCTGCACAGACAGCTTGCAAGGCCAGCTCTAGGTTTAGCAACTTAACTCTTTCCATTTGGGCACAAGCCAAGCCATATCCTGGCTCCCTTGTGTCCATCTCCCAGACATTCATTCTCCCTTAAAGCAGTCAGTAGCTTTACTCTCTGGGCACCAGCACCTGTACAAGAGCCATGTTGAGCCATGCCCAGAAACTATGTTGAGCCCAGCCCAAGAGCCATCTTGAGCTCTTGGGCTGACACTCATGTACAGCATCAGCAGGGCAGTTATACCTTTTCCAAACAATAGTGGCTCCGAGTCGACTATGAACTTACACAACAGGTTATATAGCAAGTGGAGTATGCACTTGCACCCTAAACTCGCTGAGTCACTCTGGCCTGGATGTCTGCCTTGGCCTATTCCTTGACCAAACTACATCCATGTACCTTACAATGGGTTAAGTAGGTGGCTATCATTATACATGGGTCACCCCTGGGAGCTTAGTAAGGTGCAAGTTCCTGGGCCCCACCCCAACAGATTCTGGGTCAGTGGTCTGTGAATCTGCATTTGTATCAAGCACGCAGCTGATAACAATGTAAATGTTCCATGACCTACACACCAGATGGAGCATCGTGCAAATCCTTAGCCAGTAGCCCAAGTCCTGTGCATCCTAGGTGGGTCTTGTATTTCCAAGGGTATTTCTTCCATGACTCAATAAAACAGTCTGTCTGCTATATGATTTATGTGGGATTCCACTGTACATTCAAAAGAACTTCAAGCCTGTGTCTATGCTATAAACAGTGTTCATTCCAGAACCTCTCCCTAGGACAGGGATTAGGGGTGCTGGAAGCAGAGACAGCTTGGAAGGAGGGGTGATGCTGTTTGTTGGGCAAAGGACACTGACTTTATCATTGAAATGTAAGTAGCCACAAAGATGGTTGAATTATACACTAGTTATGTGTCAATGCATTCACCTTGCCCACTTGCTTCTAGGCCCACTGAGGACAAGAACTGTGTGTTATTCACCTGAGTGCCCCCAGCAAGGACTCCACACAAAAGATGCTCAATAACTAGTTACTAAAATCAATTGCTGCAACTGAATATCCCCTAAACATTGCCCTAACACTCATAGATACATGCAGTGTCTTGCTCATTAAAGGCAAACCACAAGTATTTACAGAATTTATTTGATACTAGGTTCTCCTAAGTCGGGGCTACCATACAACGTTGCACAGAATGTGCACTGCAAAGAGATACCACATTGAAAAGGTTGTCTTCCACATTGCAGCCATCAAAGGCTTAAGTATAAAAGTGAAAACCACGTAGCTCTTAGAAGAAAACAGAGATGTAAATATGACCTAGGATTAAGCAACGATTTCTTAGATATTCCACTGAAAGCACAAGAAACAAAAGAAAAAAATAAAATCGGGCTTACTCGATATTTACAAACTTTTGTGATTCAAAGGACACCATTAGAAAATGAAAAGACAACCCACAGAATGAAAGAAAATTTGTGAAAATCTTATATCTGATAAGAGACATATCTAGAATATGTTTTAAAAAAAATCTTCTAGACCTCAATAGTAAGAAGACAAATAACCCAATTTTTTAAATGGGCAAACTGTCTGAATAGATGTTTCTCCAAAGAAGATACGCAGATGTTCAATACACACAGGAAGATGACTAACACGATTAGTCACTGGAGAAATGAAATTAAAACCACAATGAGATTCCACTTCACACCCACTAGTATGGCTAGAATCAAAAAGACAGGTAAATATTGGTGAGGATGTGGAAAAATTGGGCCCCTCATACACTGCAGTACCGCTGCTCTGTGAAACAATCTGGCAACTCCGCAACAGGTTAAATATAGAGTTACATATAACCCATCAATCTCACTCCTAGGTATATATTCAAGAGAAATGAAAACATATGTCCACACAAAAACCTGTACACAAATGTTCATAGCAGCATTATTCATCATAGTCATAAAGTGGACACAAATCAAATGTCCATCAACTGATGAATGGACAAACAAAATGTATATTCCAGAAACAGAATATTATTTGTCAATATAAAAGAATACATGATTAATACACGTTACAACATGGATGAATCTTGAAAACATGGTAAGTGAAAGAAGCCAGACACCAAGACCACATATTGTGTGATTCCATTAATATGAAATGTTCAGAACAGGCAAATCCATTGAGACAGAAATGGACTGGTAGCTGCCCAGAGCTGGGTGGTTGGAGGAAATGGGAAGTGATTGCTAATGAGTATGGGGTTTCTTTGGGGCATGATGAAATGTTCTAAAATTGATTATTGTGATGGTTACATAACTTTGAATACATTAACAACCGTTGAATTATACATTTCAAATGGGTTAATTGTATGGTATATAAATTATATCTCAATGAAGCTATTATTTAAAAAAAAAAAAAAAACCATCGCAATAAAACTGACAAGAGAAAATCCAAGGAAACAAAGTTTTTCTATGTTTTGAAAATCTTTTTTGGCAGATTAGATTATAATTAAATCTGTTCAATAAGGAATTCTTTCAAGTGCATTTCATACAAGCAAGGCCACTGTGTATTGTCGGGCAGGTACACTCAACAATCTACTCAGCAGTACACAGCAGCCCTGCCCAAGGAGAACTCCAGCTCAGACCGTGTGCTTTCCAGCCTGGGAAAATCATGCTGAACTGCACTCTTGACCCTTCTTTGGGTCAACAATCAAACAATACTGCAAGGGTGCAGCTCAGCTCTATTAATAAAATAGAATTCATATTCTTTATTTCTACTAATTCTTCCCCCACTTCAAATGGTTCAAGTCACCTAAATTCTCTAAACAATTTTTTGACATGCATGGCACAGAAAAGAAGGCCAGAGCCAGGAGCAGAATGGGTGGCCGTGGATCTGAAACCCCAGCTTCTCTCCCTGTTGGGTTTGAAGCATTTCTATTTACTCCCTGAGTCTGTACTGACCATCTGGGGACTCCATCTGTTCCCTCCCAGGTCCTGCAACCCTGGATTGTGATTCCTGCTAATAATTGATTGCCATGATTCCATTTCAATAGTATGATATTAAGTTTTATCTCAAGTGCTGGAGTACTCTTAATTATCTCCCAATGACCTAAAATGGAAAATACCTTAAATGCTAAAAGAATTGAAACCTGACTTACTGAACAGTTTGGTACACTATTATCTTGAGAATGAAATAAGACTAATACATGTGAAAAAATCTTGAATGTTTATAGAGAACAAATGGTTTGATGGTGTTCCATGAAAGGGCTATATATGCAAAGCAACCCCCAAATGCTGAAGGAGCAGAGAAACCAAAGACGGGGGCAGGCAAATCCAGTTTGTTGGTATAGGGTGTCTTATTGCGGAACTTACAGACAAAAGCATGGTCTTCGGTGGCCACAAGACAGGTAGATCTCACATCATTATTCCCCAGAACCAGGGCTTATACACCAAAGGAGAAAGGGGATGTGCTCTATAGAGACAATGAAAGGCAACCCTCCAGAACAGGCCAGAATGCTATGTGTGTCATAGCTTATGATTTGTGCAATAACATCCACATTCCTTCAACCTAAAAGCAGGAGTACATGTTCTTACACTAGGGACACTAAGTAGAAATTAGGGCACATTCATGGGACTAGGGCTAATCAGAAGTTAACATGGAGGATTCACATCCAAGATGAAGTCACTTTTGTCTCTACAGATGGCTAAAAGTAATTAGGAAATTGTTAGCAAGTACTTTAAGCTGTGTGTTGTTAGGCTAATTACTTCACCTCTCTGCACCTCAGTTCATCCATTTGTAAAGTAGGAATAATGGAAGAGCCTTTTTTATGAAGTTGGCGTGAGGATTAAAAGAATTAATATATGTGAAGAGCTTGAGAACAGTAGCTCATATTTAGCTATTATAGTGTTTTCTACTATTACTATTATGATTTTATAGCACATCCTAGATTTTACTTTGAATAAATTTTAGAGGGATCCACTCCAGTGTGTTGGCCACGAGCTTATGGGTCTCCTCTTATCCTGATGGAAGTCATACTCCAATTTTTCTAAATAAATAATAATTGAACAGCATAACTTAGTGGTTAAGAACCTGATTCTGGAGCTAGTCATCTAGATTTTAAACTTGGTTCAGTTATTACCCTATAATGTCTCTGAGCCTCAGTTTCACCATCTGTTAAGTAGGGAAAATAGTAGTAGTGACCTTAGAGAGTTGTTGTGAGGATTAAGTGAGTTATTACATATAAAGTCTTAGAGCTTGGTACACAGTATGCACTGCATAAGCATTTGCTAATATTATTAAGTTAGATTCAAAATATGAAAGTTATTGCTGGTTTTATGATCAGAATTCCTTATTCCTCTGGACTGCTGCAGAAGGGGAAAAAAAAGAGTTCAAATGGAAGGTGATAATCGAGTACAAGCTAGACCCACCCTCTTATGCCAACGTAGACTGCATCACTGGAGAAAAATCCTTAGGATCCTTCCTAAGTTCAAAGCCTGGTATCCATTTCAGGTTAAATATTTAAACAAGTTAAGTACAAAGGAAAACAACTAATAGGTATCATTCATAGTGGTTATATCTTTATGCAAATTCAGATTTCAGGAACACATAAATGATCCATGCACTCAAATGACAAGAAAATAATTTGTGCCCTTCCCAGTATGGCAATAAGCTTGTTAGGAATGTGTAGGGAAGGCTATAGTTGATGACAGAACAATTAATCACACTTTTAGAATAGCTCAGTGATTACTGTTTTTCCTATTAGTATTCCAATAACCTATTCATACTGTGGTTAAGATGAGTATCACTAAAATGCAGTCCATAAGGACCAGAGCTGTGAGCTCAAGTCCTGCTGGGCTATTCCTGACCTACAAGGCTACTGGGGAGAGAGCAGAAAAGTATGCTTGACAGCAAGATTATTTTTAAAAACATCATGGCATTATGCTGTCAGGTCCTGGGAACAATGATTTCTACCTGTAAAAATTGAATGACAACAGTCCATATGAAAGCCCGCCCCACTGTAGGAGTCCTAGTCTTAATGCAGTATAATCATGAATCCCTATATATTTCTCTGTAAATATTGATTAGTTTGGGTATATTGAAAGTTGAAGGATCAGAGAGAATTTGATAGACTATACACCCTCAAGGGGTTACTTCTGAAGTTCTTACTGATTCAGATAGAGATTATTAAACCATCTAAAAAACTCAGTGCACTGAAAAACCACATGATGAATGCCAATATCAGGCAATGATTTTTAAAATCATGTATAGAAACATAAAAAAAATTAATCTTGATGTGCTGTTGTGTGTCTGTAGCATACATATGAGAATTTGGACCTCTGAATTAAAGTATAGAAGATGTCACCAGTCTACTTAAGGGTCTCTTTATTAGCTACAAAATGGCTTCTATCTCTTAGAAGGGGGATTGGCCGGGTGCAGTGGCTCACGCCTGTAATCCCAGCACTTTGGGAGGCCGAGGTGGGCAGCTCGCAAGGTCAGGAGATCGAGACCATCCTGGCTAACTCGGTGAAACCCTGTCTCTACTAAAAATACAAAAAATTAGCCAGGCGTGGTGGTGGGCGCCTGTAGTCCCACCTGTTCCGGAGGCTGAGGCAGGAGAATGGTGTGAACCCGGGAGGCGGAGCTTGCAGTGAGCCGAGATCGCGCCACTGCACTCCAGCCCAAGCGACAGAGCGAGACTCCGTCTCAAAAAAAAAAAAAAAAAAAGAAGCGGGATCTATTTCCTCAAGATCTTGCTTCTTGTAGAACTTGGGCTCTTATTAAAACCAAATGTGGAAAGGAAAACACTGACAGATTGAACATGTAAGAATCCAAATATTTTGTTGAATGAACAATATGATAGAATTAAAAGACAATGGGAGGAAAATATTAGTCATGTATATAATCAGGAAGATAATATTCATAATATAGAGTGCCTACAATCCATAGAAAAAGGATAACCCTGCCTCAAAATTGGCAAAGGATGTAAACACAAATGCACAGAAAAAAACACAAATAATAAATACACAGAAGTATACTGGACTTCAAAAATATTCAATGAAGTACAAGTTAGATCTAGAATATGCTATTTTTGCCTATCAGAAGATAAAAAATGAAAATATTAACAATAACACTAAGAACATAGTATTTTAATTTCCATCTCCATTAAAACAAAGGATATTTGAAAATCTTTTCATGAGTTTATTTATTCATTTATTCAACCAGTATTTACCAAGTGCTACTAGAGACAAATCAAAGTGCCAGACAGTATAGTGGATACCAAAATGAATAAAAAGTCACTCAAAATATAGTCTAGAGTGAGACAGAGATCAACATACAAGCAATTAACTGAATACAAAGCAGAGTGAAGTAGGTTTATGAGAGAGATTTGGGAGATCAGAGAAGGATTACAGCAGGAAACAGTCTCAAGAAGGGGTGGCATTTGAGCAGAACAAGTAAGACCAAGCTGAAATAATATAGACAGAAAAGGGAAGAAGGACATTCAGCCAGAGACCCCCCAAAAAAATTACCAAAAAAAGTGAAATCACAGAAATAAAAAACTTTACATTTCATTACCTGAAATGATAAAACTACTAGAAGAAAAGATAGGGGAAACATTTCATGACATTGGTCTGTGTAAGAATTTTATGGATAAAATCTCAAAAGCATATGCAACAGAAACAAAAATAGACAAATGGGATTATATCAAACTAAAAAGCTTCTGCACAGCAAAGGGAACAATCAACAGAGTGAAAAGACAACCTAGAGGATGGGATAAAATACTTGCAAACTATGCATCTGACAAAAGGTTAACATCCAGAACACATAAAGAACTCAAACAACTCAATAGCAATAATAGTAATAATAATTTTTAAATGGGCAAAATACCTGAGTAGATATTTCTCAAAAGAAGACATACAAATGGCCAATAGTTATATGAAAAATTATTCAACATCACTAATCGTCAGGGAAATGCAAATCCAAATCACAGTATTACCTCATCCCAATTAAAATGGCTATTATCAAAAAGACAAAAACTAACAAATGCTAGCACAGATGTCAAGAAAGGGGAACTCATACACGATTGGTGGGAATGTAAATTAGTACGCCCATTATGAAAAACAGGATGGGGGTCCTCAAAACATTAAAGATAAAACCACCATATGATCCAGCAATCCAACTCTTGGGTACATATCCAAATGAAATGAAATTAGTATGTCAAAGAGATATCTGGGCCAGGCATGGAAGCTCACACTTGTAATCCCAATGCTTCAGGAAGCTCAGGCAGTGGGACTGCTTGAGCCCATGAGTTTGAGACCAGCCTGGGCAATACAGTGAGACCCTATCTCTACAAAAAAAATTAGCCAGGTATGGTAGCTAATCCTAGCTCCTCCAGAGGCTGATCCCAGGAGGTCGAGACTGCAGTGAGCTATAATCATGCCACTACACTCCAGCCTGGGTGCTAGAGCAAGACTTTGTCTCTATTTAAAAGAGAGAAAGAAAGAGAAGGAGAAAGAGAAAGAAAGATGTGTACTCTCATGTTTACTGCAGCACTATTCACAATAGCCAAGATATAGAATCAAGCTAAGCATCCATCAACAGATGACCAAATAAAGAAAATGTGGGGCCAGGTGCAGTGGATCACACTTATAATCCCAACACTTCAGGAGGCCAAGGCAGGAGGATGGCTTGAGGCAAGGCATTGGAGACCAACCTGGGCAATATAGTAAGGCTCCATCTCTACAAAAAGTAAACAAAACAAAACAAAAAACCACATAGCTGGCATGGTGGCACTCGCCTGTAGTCCCAGCTACTTGGGAGGCTGAGGCAGAAGGATCGCTTAAGCCAAGGAAGTTGAGGATAAAGTGAGCCACGATCATGCCACTGTGCTCCTACTTGGGCAACAGAGTAAGACTCTGTCTAAAAAAGAAAGAAAGAAAATGTGATACGTATACACATTGAATACTGTTCAGTCATAAAAAATAAAATCCTAGAATCTACAAGACTATTATCTTTATGTTTGTGCTTCCAAAAATTTTTTGTAAACACTGATACAAATAGTCTACACCCTAAGAGTAAGAATGAACCAGCCACCACATGAATATGCAGCCCAGCTTCAAATCATCTGAATTAAATGAACAAATTTCTAGAAATGTACCTACTGAAGAATAAATAGAAGACTTGAATAGTACTATGACTATTAAATAAATTGACTCAGTGATTTAAAAAAAAAAAAAAAAACTTCCTTCCCCACACACAAAAATTCCAGGCTCAAATACCTTCACCAAGTTTTACCAAAAATTTGTGGAAGAAAAAATCTAAAGACTCCACCAAAAAACTAATTGAACTGATAAACAAATTCAGTAAAGTTACAGGATACAAAACCAATAAACAAAAATCAGTAGCATTTCTATATGTCAACAGCAAACCACCTGAAAAAGAAATCAAGAAAGTAATCCCATATGCAATTGCTACAATAAGATAAAATACCTAGGAATAAACTTAACCAAAGAAAGATCTCTACAATGGAAACTATAAAACATTGATGCAAGAAATTGAAGAAGACACCAAGAAATTGAAGAAGATATTCCATGTTCATGGATTGGAAGAATCAATAGTGTGAAAATGTCCATACTACCCAAGGGAATCTACAGATTTTATGCAATCCCTGTCACAATACCAATGGCATTCTTCACAGAAATAGAAAAAAAAAATCCTAAAATTTACATGGAACCACAGAAGACACAGACTAGCTCAAAGCTATCTTGAGCAAAAAGAACAAAACTGGTAAATATATTGTTAGCAAAAATATTGTTACCTGAAGCCAGGTAACAATATTACTGGACTTCAAATTATACTACAGAGCTATAGTAACCAAAACAGCATGGTACTGGCATAAAAACAGACACATTGATTAATGGAGTAGAATGAAGAACCCAGAAACAAACCCATACATCTACAGTGAACTTATTTTCAACAAAGCTACCAAGAACATGTATTAGGGAAAGGACAGACTCTTCAATAAATGTTACTGGGAAAACTGGATATCCATAAAAGAATGAAACTACAACACTATCTCTCACCATATACAAAAATCAAATCAAAATGGATTAACAACTTAAATTAACAACTCAAACTATGAAACTGCTACAAGAAAACATTGAAGTAACTGTCCAGGACATTGCTCTTGGCAAAGATTTCTTGAGTAATACCCCACAGGCACAGGCAACCAAAGGAAAAATGGGCAAATGGGATCACATCAAGTTAGAAAGCTTCTGCACAGCAAAAGAAACAATCAACAAAGTGAAGAGACAACCCACAGAATGAGAGAAAATATTTGCAAACTATCTATCTGACAAGGGATTAATAATCAGAATATATAAAGAGTTCAAACAATCTGGTAAGAAAAAATCTAATCCATTTGATTTTAAAATGGGCAAAAGATCTAAACAGACATTTCTCAAAAGAAGTCATACAAATAGCATACAGACTTATGAAAAGGTGCTCAATATCATTGATCATCAGAGAAATTCAAATAAAAACTACAATGAGATATCATCTCACCCCAGTTAAAATAGCTTTTATCCAAAAGACAGGCAATAACAAATGCTGGTGAGGATGTGGAGAAAAGGGAACCCTCATATACTGTTGGTGAGAATGTAAATTAGTAAAACCACTATGGAGAACAGTTTGGAGGTTCCTCAAAAAACTAAAATTGGAACTACTATATAATCTAGAAATCCCACTGTTAGGTTTATACCCAAAAGAAAGCAAATCAGTATACCAAAAAGATATCTGCACTCCCATGTTTATTGCAGCATCACAACAGCTAAGGTTTAAAAGCAACCTAAGTGTTCATCAACAGACGAATGCATTTTTTAAACTGTGGTACATATACACAATGTTGTACTATTCCACCAAAAAAGAATGAGATCCTATTCATTTGCAACAACATGGATGGACCTGGACGTCATTATGTTAAGTGCAATAAGCCAGGCACAGAAAGACAAACTTCACATGTTCTCACTTGATTGTGGGGGCTAAAATTTAAAGCAATTGAACTCATGGAGATAGACAGTAGAATGATGATTACCAGAGACTGTGAAGAATAGTGAGGGGTGGGGGAAAAGTGGGAGTGGTTAATGAGGTACAAAAATAAGATCTAGTATTTGAAAGCACAGCAGGGTGACTACAGTCAAAATAATTTATCATAATTTCAAAAGAACTGAAAGAATATTATTGGGTTATTCATAATAGGAAGGATAAATGACTGAGGTTATAGATACCCCATTTACCCTGATGTTATTATTATGCATTGCATACCTATATCAAAGTGACTCATGTAACCCACAAATATATACACCTTTTATGTATCCCTGACATTTTTTTAATCTTATGGAAGAAATCATTATAATCTAGCCCTAAGTATTCCAGTGCATAGAAAAAAGAAGAAAGTTACTAACTCATTTTATAAGGCAAGAATAAACTTGACAGCAAAACTTGGCAAGGCCTGGGTCAGGCACAGTGGCTCAGGCCTATAATTCCAGCACTTTGGGAGGCCGAGGCGGGTGGATCATGAGGTCAGGAGATCAAGACCATCCTGGCTAACACGGTGAAACCCCGTCACTACTAAAAATACAAAAAAATTAGCCGGGCGCGGTGGCGGGCGCCTGTAGTCCCAGCTCTTTGGGAGGCTGAGACAGGAGAATGGCGTCAACCCAGGAGGCAGAGCTTGCAGTAAGATGAGATCATGCCACTGCACTCCAGCCTGGGCGACAGAGCAAGACTCACTACACTCCAACCTGGGCAACAGAGCCAGACTCCATTTCCAAAACAAAACAGAAACAAACAACAACAACAACAACAAAAAAAACTTGGCAAGGCCTATATAAGAAAGGAAGAGGAAAATTGCAAGTCATTTGTGAAACACACATACAAAAATTTCAAATAACATACAAGCAAAACAAATTAAAGAATACATGAAAATGACACTACCTCATGCCCAAGTTGGGTTTATCCCAGGAATGTAATTGTATTTCAATATTTGAAAATCAGTTCATTTAACTGATCACATTAATAGATTAAGGAAGAAAAATGTAATTATTTCAATAGATGTAAAGAAGCATTTGATAAATAATCTTATAAAATGTATGAAAATGTAAATACCATAAAGATATAAGACAGACTTAAAGCAGAAGCATGTGATGGGAGGACTTGCTCTACCAGATACCAATTATTTATACAAAGCTGTCATATTTATGGTATTGATACAAGGACTAGACAAATAAACTAATGGAAAGAATAGAGATCTCAGAAACAGGGTCTCAAAAATGAGGACACTTTATAATGAAAGCGTATCACAGAGTACTGGGGAAAGGATGAGTTTTGAAATAAATGCTGCTAAAAACAACTGAATGCCTATATGGAAAAAATGATGCTGAAACCACTATATTATAAACCTGAATGTGAAAGGCAAACCTAAGTTTTCAGAAGATAATGTAGAATGCTGTCCTGACCTTGGGGAAGAAAAATATCTATTAAACAATACAAAGTACAGTGACTTTTAAGGAAAGACTTTGTAAATTTACTACATTAAATTTGACAACTTTGTTTATCAGAAAACACCATAAAGAGATTGAAAAGGTAAGCCATCAAACTCAAGCTACAATTTATCAAGTCCTACAAACCAATAAGGTATATATGGCTAAAAGACTTAAATAAGCACATGCAAAAGAAGATATTCAAATAGCAAATAAATAGAAAAAAATGCCCGACCTCATGAATAGAAAAGAGTGCCTAACTTCATTAATAATCAGGGAAATATAAACTAAAACCTTAATGAGATGCTATTGTAAACTCATCAGATTAGCAAAACATGGGAAGTCTTATAATCCTAAATGTTGCTGAACATGTGTTATCACGGAAACTCATACTCTTTGGGTGGGAGTTTAAATTGGTATAACCACTTTGTTTTTTGTCTGATAAAGATACCATAAAGTTTGGCTTTATCTGATAATCCACAAGGTATGTAAACCTCATGACCCAGAAATTCCACTCCTAGATCCTAAAGAAATTTGTAGATATGTGCACCATCATACACATAAAAGAATGTTCATAGAAACATTATTTATAATAACCTAAAATTATATGCAAATGCTAATCAACAATAAAAATTCATAACTTGGGATACATTGCAATGAAATATTATGCAGCAATGAAAATGACCAAGCTTGAGCAGGAAAATAGATAAATAATAGCAAAATAATAAAGAGAGATTTTTTTTAATGTGTCTGGATTTGAAATTTTTTTAACTTTTATTTTAAGTTCAGGTGTATCTGTCCAAGTTTGTTATATAGGAAAACTTGTGTCATGGAGGTATTTTTGTACAGATTATTTAATCACCCAGGTATTAAGCTTAGTACCCATTAGTTAATTTTCCTGATCCTCTCCCTCCTCCCCACCTACAACCTCAAGTAGGTCCCAGTGTGTGTTGTTTTGCTCTATGTGTCCATGTGTTTTCATCATTTAGCTCCCACTCATAAGTGAGAACATGCAGTATTTAGTTGTCTGTTCCTGCATTAGTTTACTAAAGATAATGGCTTCCAGCTCCATCCATGTTCTTGCAAAGGAAATGATCTTGCTTTTTATGGCTGCATAGTATTCCATGATCTATATGTACCACATTTTCTTTATCCAGCCTACCACTAATGGATATTTATATTTCTCTGAGTATATATCCTGTAATGGGATTTCTGGCAAAATGGTAGTTCTGCTTCTAGCTCTTTGAGGAATCATCGCACTGTCTTCCACAATGGTTGAAGTAATTTACACTCCCACCAACAGTGTATTGCATTCCTTTTATTCCGCAACCTTGCCAGCAACTGTTGTTTTTTACTTTTATTAGTAGGCATTCTGACTGGTGTGAGATGGTATCTCCTTGTAGTTTTGATCTGCATTTCTCTAATAATCAGCTATGTTGAGCTTTTTTTCACATGCTTGTTGGCCATATGTATATCTTCTTTTGAAAAGTGTTGGTTCATGTTCTTTGCCCGCTTTTTAATGGGGTCATTTTTTTTCTTGTAAATGTGTTTAAGTTTCTTATGGATGCTGGATATTAGATCTTTGTCAGATGCAGTTTGCAGATATTTTCTCCCATTCTGTAGCTTGTCTTTTCACTCTGTTGATTGTTTCTTTTGCTGTGCAGAAGCTCAAAAAGAGAAAGATTTTTTAAAAAATTCATACAGTATGATCCATTTAAATAAAGCTCAAAAGAGCCAAAACTTTACTAGGTCATTTAGGGTTAGATGTATAAGTAGTAAAACTACAAGGAAGAGCAAGAAATGGTTATCACAAGAGGCAGGAAGGGATGGAAGTGGGGAAGCATCTCATAATCGGGCAATTTAAAAGCTTGGCAAATCTTACTTCCAAAGATCTGATGAGGATCTAAAGTCTCCGTGACTTCCTCCCACTCCCATCGCTTTTGAGAATGACCCCCTCTAATGAAGTGAGACCATCTTATAAAGGCAGTAAGCAGCTGGGCGCGGTGGCTCACGCCTGTAATCCCAGCACTTTGGGAGGTCAAAGTGGGCGGATCACGAGGTCAGGAGATCAAGACTATCCTGGCTAACACAATGAAACCCCGCCTATACTAAAAAGTACAAAAAATTAGCCAGGCATGGTGGCGGGCAACTGTAGTCCACTTCTTGGCACATGGTCACAATCACACAGATGTTGGCTTTAAATATTAGATATGAACATATTTGCTTTATCTATGAATTCTATATTTTACAATTAGAAACTTTTTTTTTTTTTTTTTTGGAGACAGAGTCACTCTGTTGCCGAGGCTGCAGTGCAGTGGTGCCATCACAGCTCATTGCAACCTCCACCTCCCAGGTTCAAGCAATTCTCATGTCTCAGCCTCCTGAATAGCTTGGATTACAGGCATCCACCACCACACCCAGCTAATTTTTGTACTTTTAGCTGGCCATGTTGGTCAGGTTGGTCTCGAACTTCTCGCCTCAAGTGATCCACCTGCCTTGGCCTCCTAAAGTGCTGGGATCACAGGTGTGAGCCACCATGCCCAGCCTATAATTAAAAACTATTAAAAATTTTTTAATACAAATTTGGTTCTCTTTTGTATTCTAAACTAGTTGATGAGATTTACTTTTAGGTGTTTACATGAAATTGTTTATTACAAGTGGAAATCAGTCCTTCTACCTTTATGAGAATGTCAATATTAAGCTATGGAACATAATTCAATTTTGTGGGTAATTAACACTGAGGGCAGGAGAAGGGGAAAGGAAGGCATGGGCTCAGAATTCAGCTGACACCAGATTGCTAACAGGCGCCATGCTCCTACCTACCCAGGTGATCTGATTCAGCTAACAAGCAGTAAGGTGATATAAGAAGAAGGCTGAGCCCAAGAGTCTGGAGGTATAGGTAAGTGGGACTGTCAAGAAGCTAAGTTCTTTGAACAGGCTCATGTAGTGTGGTCAGGCCCGGGCAGAGGGGCCAGAAAGCTTGAGTCCAGAAATGAGGCGACTTCTCAGTGCCTGCACGGGAAAAGGGCTGCAGCCTTACAAAGGGTGTGGTGCATTAGGTGAAACCTAGTGGCTCTAGAGAGATCCTAGCTATGCTGCAAGGCTCTTTGTGTGCTAAGGGGTTGGGTACAGAGCCCCCACTCCCCTCATTCTTAGTCACTTCAATCAGTGCTCACAATGCCCAGCTGTTTTCTTGGTTGGGCTATTATGATATAAATAATACTTTTTTCTTTTAATGGACTTTGCTCTTCGTGAGGTAGTCTGAGACTTCTCTTATTCCTCCATGTGTGGTCAGTGACCCAGATGATGTCTATTAAAAACTCTAGAAAATGGTCAAAATTTATGAGCAAAAATAAATCAATCTCAATTTTGATCTGGGTATTGGCAGTCTACTGGGCTTAAGAATTTGCCATCTCTTTACCAAGTTATCTTGAATGGAGAGCTAACACTAGTGCGAGGATTTACCTTTCAGACTTCTCTAGTGCTCTATGCACCACAGGGAATCATTTCTCTAGGCCACCTTCTGCCCTATCTCCCACTGACAGTGTGTTCTTACTCTGAAAGTACTGATTGTTCCTTTTGACTTAAAGATCTTCACCTTCTCTCAAAAGGGTACCTGGACAGTGATGGGTGTAGACAAGGTCTCATTTTTACCCTTCTGTGCTTACTGCCTTTTTTCTTTTCTTTTCTTTTTTTTTTTTTTTTTTTTTTGAGACGGAGTCTCTGTCACCCACGCTGGAGTGCAGTGGCCTGATCTCAGCTCACTGCAATCTCCGCCTCCCAGGTTCACGCCATTCTCCTGCCTCAGCCTCCTGAGTAGCTGGGACTACAGGTGCCCGCCACCAAGCCCGGCTAATTTTTTGTGTTTTTTAGTATAGGCGGGGTTTCATTGTATTAGCCAGGATAGTCTCGATCTCCTGATCTCGTGATCCACCCTCCTTGGCCTCCCAAAGTGCTGGGATTACAGGCGTGAACCACCGCACCCAGCTGCTTGCGGCTTTTAAAAGATGGTCTCACTTCATTAGAGGGGTCATTCTCAAAAGTGATGGAATGGGAGGAAGTCACGGAGATTTTAGATCCTCATCAGATCGTTGGAAGTAAGATTTGCCAAGCTTATAAATATAACGGCCAATATTTTTTAACTATATTTTTTCCTAAAATGTTTCCCTTCACAAAATCTTCCCTTCACAAAACAGCCAAAGGCCTGAACTCTTCTTTCATTTTTCTGGGCGGGAAAAGGCAATTCTTAGTGAGAAGTGTCTTGATTCAGGGATTTCCAAGGAGAAAGAAGCAAAGGGCTACCTGAAATATTGTACTCTTTAGCTATGCTGAATCAGAGGCTAAGAAATCTAGCTTTCGAGACCTGTAGGAGCGGGGTGAGGAGGTGAGGCAGAATGGCAGGTGGAGACAGTGAACCAAGAGAGTGATTCCCCTCCTCAAGCAGCTGGTTGCTCCATGAATGAACTCTAGTCTAGCCTATCAGTCCAAAGGGCAAATCTGGCAAAAAGAGACCACTAATAAGGGTTTCTAGGGAGAGGAAGGAAAAATACAAGCAACTGAGCACCTCAAAGTTATTCCCATTTGGATGCTAACTCATCATTCTTTGGGAGGTGCTAATGAAGAGTGAGAGGACTACAAGGCAGATGACCGTGGAAAGGACAGACAGCAGGTATAGGCTGGAAAGCTGGGATGTAAAAGCTGATGTTGATATAGTTTTTATCTATATCATTAAGTATAGGAACAGGTACTTAATGCTGATATGTTCAGGTCACAAAGTTTCCTAGCTGCCCATGCATCTCTGCCTTCCACCAAATGTTTACCATTCTCTTATTGGCAAGATAAAGACGGCAATAAAACTAACTTTAGGGTAACCACTTGGGAATTACAGGAGACAGGAAGAAAAGTACACATTTTATAACAACTTTGCAGTTGCTTCCCTGCTGAGTCTGCTTCCCATCTGAAGTGGCCCAGAAGCAAAACTAGTCAGGCAGAAGGCACAGCTGGTGAGCTCAGGGACAGCATCTGATGTAGCTCATGAACGGAGCATGAAGAGCAGTAAGACCAGGTGCTCCTCTGCTGGTTTCTCATTAAATTAGTCTCTCTGGCAGTAACTGGTGTTCCCCCAAACTTAGAAAGCTCCTTGTCTCACTACTTGAAGCTAGAGACTTGGACATGTTATGCTGAACTTGTCAGGGGCTTGGGGGCAACTGTATCAGGTGGCAGACAGTCACTGAGGGATGTGACTGGTTGCAGTGGCCGTGGGGGAAACAGAGTTACACAGTTTAGCAGGGGTCTCCTGTCTATGTGGGCAAGCTATGAAAAAGGGGGGCAGCTGCTAAACAATTTAAGGTTGATTTGTGTTTTCCTATAGTCATGACTCAGCTGACTTCAAGGTGAATCATAGGGCAGTGGGTGGCAATGACTGGGGTCCAAGCCGATCTCAGGAAAAACAACACAGACCCACAAAGTGTGAATTACCTTATCCCAATGCAGTAGTTTAAAAACTCTCCCTGGATGCTGCTCAGAGGGGTAAACAAGTGCTTATGGAACATATTTTATGCCAAGCATCACAAAGAATCATGACTTATTTAATTTCACAAAGCACGCGGAAAGTGATTCGTCACTCAGATCTTAGACCACAGTTCTCAAACATGAACGTGAATCAGAATTCCTTAGAGGGCTTGTTAAAACAGACTACAAGGCCCCACACCAATTTCTGATTCAGGAGGTCTAGGTTGGGACCTAAGAATTTGCATTTCTAATAAGTTGTCTTGGGAAATTGATGTTGTAGGTCAGGGATGTTCCTAGATGTTTCTCCCTGGCAGAAATACCATGCATAGGAAGGGGCAGTAGTTTAGGAAATGCTTTAAGTAGGGCTGCAAGCAAATAGAGGTTTCTTGCCAATTTTTAGGGCCTGTGAAGACCATTACATTGCCTGAATCCACTCCTTTACAATAGGTAGATGACATTAAGTTTAACAAAGATCTAGTTCTCTAGAGGTAAACCAGTTGTGTTGTAACCTCATTGTGAATGCATCGGATGAAAGTTGAGATTGTGTCTGCCTTAAGTCAGAAGTTCTTTATTAACCTCCAACTAGAATTGCTGAGCTTTTAGATAAACAACTTTTTGGGAAAGCCAGAGCAGGTACTTAAGACATTGTAGCTAGTCTTTAAAAATAAGAGCCACTAAGCTGGTGTTTGCTTTGTCTAATTAGTGTGTTAACGATATAATTGAAGTACATAGGTCAGCACCATGGAGCTGAATATATCTTAGGTAAATAAAGAAGTTGTGCATGATTAATCTCATTTCCTTAACCTGATTACCTGTTTGCCTACCACTTACACCTGCATAGTCAAGTATATTGTGGGGCAATTGCTACTTTGCAACTCTACAGGTAGAGTTTGCAGTTAATGACCACAATCGTACAACTTACAATACACCAGTAATATCCTGACAGCTTCAACTTATGGGATGTACTACTATATTTATCAAAACATTTGAGTTGCATTTTCATGATTCTAAGTATAGCTTGTTTGTTTCTTCCCTTTATCTAAAGTGACTCTGAGAATGTTGCAAGTTCTGGCAGAAGTTATGATAAGTAACATAATCAGAACTAAAGTTTTAATTGACAATATGGAATTCCAACTTTGGAACTCCCTGTGGGTAATGCGAGTTTGAGTGATTTTTTAAAGGTGGCTTTTAAAATATGTTTCTATATTGATGAAGTTTTTAACAAAGGCATGTATTTTTTTTTCCAGAAAGATACAGATACTAACTTTGAAAAGAAAGTTTTGAAAATAAAACTTGGTGTACTTTCATCAGGAATTGCCCTTCTTTTGTAATCCTTCAAATGCCAGAATCTTTTGGTGTATCTGTTATTTCTATGCCCGTAAATTTGGAAACAGCCATGACTGTTACCTTCTCTCTCATTCTTTATGCTAAAAGATCATCTAGTGAGATTGCTAGAATTAATTGCACAACCCAAAACATCAGTTAAAAGGAGGGAAGAGTGTACATGTTCACATATGAAGATATATAATATGTGACCTTGGTCAAGTATACTTCTCTTATGTTTAAAATCTGCTCTTTTAAATATGTAAAGATGTGCTGCAAGTGTCAGTTTTGCCTAAGCATCCCTGTATAAACTCCTGCTTAAGAGGAATTGAGAGTATAAGGGAGGAAATATAACATGTAATTGCTATGCACTCTGGCAATACAGATATAGCACACAATTTAAAAAGGCAAAGAGAATAGAGAGAGTGTGGAAAAGGTAGCTGTCTTCAGTAATTTCTGTGGTGGTCACTGGTTTTGTAGTTCTGGGAGTGTAGTGTGTGTGTGATGGAGGAGAGCAAATGTGTTATTATGGGATAGTCTAATCTGTTATCCCCTGTATCCTTGAGAAATAAGAGCTTCTATGTGGAAGGATGGAAATAACAGAGATAAGGTGAAAGAAGTAAAAATCTTGTGGTCAGGAATATGAAATAGAGGTGTCACCATGAACTCACATTATTTTCATTTAGCTTCCTAGCACTGTCTGCTGAAGAGACATAGAAACAATGAGCATCCTGTGAACAATGAGCACCCTGGCACCCAGACTATGGTCTTGAAACACCATTTCCTGTTAAAAGAAACTAGGGCTCCTTGGAAAAATGGATTATTCCAGGGTCAGAATGGGAAATGACAAAAATTAGCCTGTAACATCTTTTCATATCAGAAAACAAAAAAGACGCTATCAAAGACTAATAGGGTAGTGTTTCTTCATGAAGCTCCCACAACCAGAAATGAGGGAATTTGCACAGCCATAAAAAGATAAGGGTGGTAGACAGACACTGAAATACATAGGTTGTAAGTAAATGCATTGTGAAATGTTACTGAAAGAAAAAAATCACTTCTGGATCAGGATAGAGAACAAACTCTTTTAAAAAAAGTAAATTTAACAAATATACGACAGAATAATAGATTTAGAATCTCCCCACTTTGCATTCCCTAATGAATTCATGAATGTAGGTATTGAACATCAGGGGCTAGTAATATCACAGAAGGAAAGAGGAACAGACATTAAGTGCCTCCCAGTGCAAAAACACATTGCCATCTACAAAGTTACCTTGGGGAAAAAACCTGAATAGGATCAAAGCTCAGAAAATTCAGAAGATATAAGAAAATGATAGCTTACATTATAGGAATTCAATCATCAAAATCCAGTCTATGGGAAACTTTACAGGGCAAATGACTTGATGTCTTCAAATTGCAAAAAGAAAGAGAGGTGAGAACCTGTAAATTAAGAGACTTCTAAGAAATTTATTTTTTAAAAACCAAAAATAGACTATTGCACATAAGGATGCACATTTGTAGCTAGAACTACAAAGAAAAGTGAGGAAATGATGACTGTCAACATCTGGATTGTCTTTTTAGGGAGGAGAGAAAGGCTGTGATTGGCACAGAGTCACTACCTCCAAAGTGGTCAGCAAAGGTCTATTTTTCAGCCTGGGTAGTGATTGCAAGGGATTTGTTTTATACTAACCTATTAAGCTACATTTTATATGTGTGTGTGTGTTTTTTTGTGTGTGTGCCTGTTTTACAACAAGAAAGGAAAAAGTGAAATGTCACAAGAGATATTTGCAATATACCTAATCAACAAAGGGTCCATAACCTTTGTAAGAGAAAAGATATCCTACAAAATGATTAAAAAGACAGCCAATATAATAGAAAAATGAGCAGAAGACTTGAAGAAGCACTTCACAGAAAGAGGAAATCCAAATAGCCAATAAACAAGACAAGTGCTGAAGGGAAATGCAAATGAAAACCACAATTAGATACTGCTACTTGCCCAGCAGAATCAAATGTAAGTGTTGGCAAGGATCTACAGGAACTCTGAAATTGCTGGTAGGGATGCAAATTGGTACAACTTGGGAAAACAGTTTGGAATTTTCTGATAAATTTGATGACACACATCCAGTGGTGGGCTGCCAAATGTTTTAACAACCAGCTCTCCAGAGGGAAAGCCTTGATTTGTAGTGTTTTCTTATTTCCATGGTGTAAATACTCCCGCTATGACTGATTTCAAGCTACCAAAGTGACATTACTGAATGTACAATTGAGAAAAGATGCACAATAGTACACCATTATATAGTGTTTCTACCATATAGATACAATAAACAGAAGGAATCTCAAAAGTATAGATAATGATATAAATGTTGTAAAATAACTAGAAAGTGATGAGTCTTCAGTATGTGTCACCTTTATTTTTAACATAATTTTTAATTGTAAGTTTACATAATTCAACTTTTAATAGCTGTGTTAACAATTTGCTCATAAAATTTCAGAAAATTTAACAAGTGGCTCTTGGGGGACAGCATGAGGAAGCTCCAGCACACACACTACCATGGCCACACCCAATGACCGAGAAATTCCATGCCACCCTACAGAAATGTCTTCATGTATACACATGCAGAAACATTATATTGTCTATAATCAGTCAAAACATGAAACAATCCTATTATCCAGTAGTAAATAAATACATTCCTTTGGTATGTTCATACAGTAAAATTTATTATACAGTAATAAAAGCAAACTGAAGCTATGTATAGCAATATAGGTGAACCTTTAAAATAATGTTGAGTAAAAAACGTTCAACACCAAATAGTACACCAATACAACTCAGTTTATATAAAGTTTGAAAACAATACTGTACTGTAGTGCTGAGAGACATACAAGTACATGTAGGTGGTAAAACTATAAAACAAGGCAAGAAAGGCCATGAAAGACACAGCACTACCTTTGAAGAGGCAGGATTATGGTCAGGGCAATGGGGTTTCTGGAGTGTTGAAATATTGCTTCTTGAGCTGGTTATGGCTACATAGACCTTTGCTTAAGCCGAATGTGTGTTCTATATATTTTTCTGTATGTGTGTATTTCACAACTTTTCAAAAGTTAATCAATAGAAAATTATCTCTAAGCACAACCCTTAGGTTCAGCAAAGTTAGTTTCTGAAAGGCACCCTAGAGAAATAGAGAAAGACCAACAGAGCAAGAATCAAAAAACAGGCCACAGAACCAGCAGACATGAGCAAGGCTTGGAATCTCTACAAATCACTTTCCTTTGTAAAACTGGGGCTGTCACCACCCACTGGCCCACTTCATAGCATTACCAGAAGGATAAACAAAATATGCTGATGCCTTAGCCCCCAGGAAGCACTAGAGAAATACATTCATGGGAGGCACTGTAGTGCAGTGAGGAACTTCGCAGGCTAAGGAGTTGGACAAATGGTTGTAAATGTCCACCCTGCTCCAATTTGCTAAAGGAGGATACCCCTCTGAGTCTCAGTGTCCCTAACTAAGTGTCCTGGCAACAAGCCCATCCTCATAGAGCTGGTAGGAGGACCAAATGCCATGTCTCTTATAGAACACACTCAAATATGAATAGTAGGTTTTTTTTTTAACAAATGCATAACCTGACCAAAACTAAACTTTATTTTTGTCTTCCTCTAGTCTTGTGAATTTTCTGTAGTAAGGAATAATCTCCTGATCCTAGATGAAGACTTGGGCAAGCTAAAGAATCTTCTAGTCCCTCACAGATAATTCATCCATTGCTTTTAGCCATAGACTATCTCAATTACATTTTTTTTTTTTTCCTGAGACAGGGTCTTCCTCTGTTGCCCAGGCTGGAGTGGCAGTGGTGCGATCTCGGCTCACTGTGGCCTCTACCTCCCAGGCTCAAGCGATCCTCCCGCCTCACCCTCCCAAGTAGCTGGGACTACAGGCATGCACCACTATGCTCGGCTAACTTTTTTTGTAATTTTTGTAGATATAGGGTCTCACCATGTTGCCCAGGCTGGTTTCGAACTCCTGGGCTCAAGCTCCCACCTCAGCCTCCCAAAGTGCTGGGATTACAGGCATGAGCCACTGCTCCCAGTCAACAATGAATAATTTTAGTATAAGTATGTTCCAAATATTGTAGGAGGTATATCTGTACTAAAAAATTATTTGTTGATAATCTAAAATTCAAATTCAGTTGTTCTGCATTTTTATTCACTAAATCTAGAAAGCACAAGCAGAGGAACTGAGAGACTGAGTCGTACCTCTGACAGCCTCTCAAGGCTATGGGGTTAAATAAGAAGTTGAGAGCTGATCAAGAGAGGAAAGCATCAGCAAAAAATTCCTCACTTAGTGTCGTAAGCCTGACAGGCTGAACTGTAGAAATGCAAGTGAACTATAAGTAAATCGCCCCTTGCATATACTCCAGGACTCATCTGGGTGGCTGGGAAAATCTTGTGTTTATACTGGATACAGATGGTCTCACATTGCTAGTGCCGCTGGGTGACAGAAGCAAACAATTGAAAAATCTTCTCTGGAGGAAGATAATATAATCCCAAATATTTCTATAAACCTATAAAGAATGTTTTCAAGTATGTTCATAAACAATCAATACAGTCAAATATAACCAGGTACACAAGAAGCTAAGAAACATGACTGAGACCCAGCACAGATGAAAGAAACAAGTACAGAGACAAACCCACAACTGCTACAGATAGTGGAATTACCAGATGAATGTACAAACACCTATGCTCATGCAGATTAAAGCCAAACAAATTTCAGTCAGTTTCCTGAAACAAAAAGCGACATTTTAGAGTCTGCAAAGAAGGTTGGGCACAGTGGCTCATGCCTGTAATCCCAGCACTTTGTGGGTCTGAAGTGGAAAAACCGCTTGACGCTAGGAGTTCAAAACCAGCCTGGGCAACATAGTGAGACCTCACCTCTATGAAAAATTTTTAAAAATTAACCAGGTAGCCGGGCGCGGTGGCTCATGCCTGTAATCCCAGCACTTTGGGAGGCCAAGACGGGCAGATCACGAGGTCAGGAGATCAAGACCATCCCGGCTAACATGGTGAAACCCCGTCTCTACTAAAAATATTTTTTTAAAAATTAGCCAGGCGTGGTGGTGGGCGCCTGTAGTCCTAGCTACTCGGGAGGCTGAGGCAGGAGAATGGTGTGAACCCAGAAGGCGGAGCTTGCAGTGAGCCGAGATCAAGCCACTGCACTCCAGCCTGGGTGACAGAGCGAGACTCTGTCTCAAAAAAAAGAAAAAAAAATTAATCAGGCATGGCAGCGCAGTTACTGTAGCCCTAATTACTCAGGAGGCTAAGGTAGGGGGATCACTTGAGCCTGGGAGTTGGAGGCTACAGTGAGCCATGATCACACTGCTGCACTCCAGCGTGGGCAAAAGAGTGAGAGACCCTGTCTCAAAAAATGATAATAAAATAAAATCTGCAAAGCAGCAAATAACCAGCTACATACCCTAAAACTGAAAAGGTTAGTGTGTGTATGTATGTACGTGCACGTGTGTGCTATTGATTCAGGTGAAGGAGCATTGTTTTACTTTGACAGGTTTGAATCAATATAGTAAAAGAAGCTTAGCTGACTACCCATTAAATTATGTTGCGAATAGATGAATTAAATATCAGAGGCAGAGCGTTCAGCTTTCATCCTAGGGAGTTGCAAGAAATCCTTGCTCTTATCGTAATAACCAAAAAATTTTTAAAATATTTTTTAAAGACAAGGGAGAAGAAATCTAGAGGAAATACCAGAGAAGGGAACAAGCCCTTCCTAGATTCAAGATGCTCAGTGAACCCCAAGCAGACAAATATAAAAAAACTACTCCTAGTTAAACTACTATACATCAAAAATAATGGGAAAATCTCAAACTGACAGAAAAAAAGACACATTACATTCAGGGGAACAGCAATAAGAATAACAGCAACTTTTCAATAACAATGACCAAAAAATGGAAGCCAGAGACAATGGAACTATTTCTTTAAAGTGCCTAAAGGGGAAAGAAATAAAATAAAAGCTAGCCTGTAATTCTATCCCCAATGAAAGCATATTCTAAACACAAAGTGGAATAAAGACATTCTTCAACAAATAAACCCACAAGAATTTCTCCCCCCATGTACTCTCACTACATACAGGAAATGTTAAGAAATATAAATGGGCAAATATAAATGACTGTTTAAAATGTTACAAAAGATTGCTAACTATTTAGAGCAACAATAACAACAATGCATTGTAAGGGGTTATAACATGTATAAGTAAAATATGACAATGTCATAAAGAGCAAGAGATGGTAAGCAGAATTACATTGTTAAAGGTTCTTATATGATTCTGGAAATGGTAAAGAACCAATTTAAGGCAAATATAATGAGTTAAGGATACATATTATAATTTCTGGTTACTAAAAACAACAGGTTACTGTTTAACCCCTCCACCACTGCCATAAAAAGGATGTAAAATAATAAAATATATCTAAATTCCTAAAAAAAAATTTTTAAGTCAGGAAAGGGAGACAAAAGAACAGATGGGACACACAAAGCAAATAGCAAGACAGTAGATTTAATCCAACCATATCAGTAATTATGTTAAATATTAATAGCTAAGGCCAGGCACAGTGGCTCACACCTGTAATCCCAGCACTTTGGGAGGCTGAGGTGGGCGGATCATTTGAGGTCAGAAGTTCAAGACCATCCTGGCCAACATGGTGAAACCCTGTCTCTACTAAAAATACAAAAATTAGCTGGACGTGGTAGTGCATGCCTGTAATTCCAGCTTTCCGGAGGCTAAGACAGGAGAATTGCTTGAACCCGGAAGGCGGAGGTTGCAGTGAGGTAAGATTGTGCAACTGCACTCCAGCCTGGATGACAGAGCATGACTACATCTAAAAATAAATAAATAAATAAATAAATAAATAAATAAATAAATAAATAATGCCTAAATCCTCAAGAGATTAAATTAAGAGAATGTCAAACTAGGGGGAAAAATATACCAACACCCAACTGTATGTTATTACAAGAGGCCTACAGACAGGTTAAAGGGAAATGACAGGCCGGGCGCAGTGGCTCACATCTGTAATCCCAGCACTTTGGGAGGCCCAGGTGGGCGGATCACAAGGTCAGGAGATCGAGACCATCCTGGCTAACTCGGTGAAACCCCGTCTCTACTAAAAATACAAAAAATTAGCCGGGCGTGGTGGCGGATGCCTGTAGTCCCAGCTACTGGGGAGGCTGAGACAGGAGAATGCCATGAACCCAGGAGGCGGAGCTTGCAGTGAGTCGAGATCGCACCACTGCACTCCAGCCTGGGCGACAGAGCGAGACTCCGTCTTAAAAAAAAAAAAAAGGGAAATGACAGAAACAAATATAGCAAAAGATAAACTATATACCAACACTAACCATAAGAATACCAGGGGGCTATTTTTAAGAATCTAAGTAGATGACTCACGCCTGTAATCCCAGTACTTTGGGAGACCAAGGCAGGCAGATCACGAGGTCAGGGGTTTGAGACCAGCCTGGCCAACATGGTGAAACCCCATCTTTACTAAAAAATACAAAAATTAGTTGGACATGGTGGTGCATGCCTGTAATCCCAGCTACTTGGGAGGCTGAGGCAGGAGAATCGTTTGAACCTGGGAGGCAGAGGTTGCAGTGAGCTGAGATTGCACCATTGCTCTCCAGCTTGGGCGACAAGGTGAGACTCCATCACACACACACAAAAAAATCTAAGTAGTATCAAGGCAGAGAGTATTGCCAGAAATAGAGGGGTGTTTCATAAAGATAAAATGGCAAATTTCTTAGGAAGATATAGGAATCCTAAACAATTAATTATAAAAATGGATAAAACTGAAAATTGAACTATCAGGAACACAATCATTAAGTATGAATTCAAACTTAATCATATTTTAATTTTATTTCTAACTTTTTAATTAGTTGTCCCTGCAATGAGAAAAATAGTAAAAATGTTGTGTATCTTCCTCGCTCCTTCCATTCCCTTGGTCATCAAAAATCTTTATTTACATAGCACTATTCCACATGGTACTTGCTTGGGTCATGGAACAGAGGGCTACAATTTCTATGAAAACTTTGTGAATCAATATCTGAAAAAAAAATTACAAAATATACTGGGGGGAAAAATAAATTGAGACAAGTTGAGCAACAATAGGAACTGCTTTGTTTTGAGGAAAGTTTATGTCCAAACAAAATATTGTACATGTTTCATATATATATATGCTAACTGTACATCTATAGAGAACCTGGAGAAATGGACACCCAATCTAAGAGTGGTTACCTCTGGGAAAAGATATTGGAGGAAAGACTTTCACTTTTTAATTTAATTTATGTGCCTCTGTACAGTTTGAATTGCCTCATGAACACGTAACCCTTTTCAACCTAATGCTGGCTTAGCCACTTCCTGGATAAACCAAAGCCACATTCTATCAATGGGTGCCAGGCAGTATGTGAGAAAAAGTGCTGGATCAGCCTGCAAGCCCTCTTTTCAACTCTATTTGGAATGGAACCTCGTGACGTTATTTGTTATCTGTTTTCTTTACTGAACTATGTTGCATTAAGGGTAGGTTGGGCACAGGATGTGGAACATAATAGCTGCTTACTAAGTACATGCTGACTGAAAGGACAAATTTCTGACATCACTGGGTGTTCCAGGTTTTAAGCATTGAGAAGCAGCAAGCTCCCCCTCCCACCAAGTCAGCATCCATTGACTTACGCCTTGTGTTTCATGCAAAAAGTAATACCAGAGACGGTGAATTAGATAAGAGAAAAGAACGAGGGAATGTTGTTGGGGGCTGGGGTCAGGGGTGCAGGTATGCATTCTACAGTATGTCAAGATATGAATGCTGGCATTTCATGTAAAATCTTAGAAACTGATGCATACAAGACAGTGTTTTCTCTCAGCCCTTTGCTGAATCTCTTGGCATGGACATGGATCAGAGTGCTGAATATAAATAGAACTTCACTAGTAAACCGGAGATATACAGTACAATTATTAAAAGAGGATTTCCTAAAACTAGCACTTCATTTAGTGCTTTCTTCATGCCAAACATTGTTACATTGACATTTAATCTTCAGGACAATTGGATGAGGTAAGTATTACTATTACTGAGGAGGAAACTAGGGCATAAAGATTTATATACCTAGTCCAAGGTCACAGAGCTGGTAAATGCTGGAGCCAGAATTTGAACCCAGGCTGTTTGGCACCAGAGCCCACGGTCTACACTACTTCCATGTGTGCCAAGTCTAAGACAACCATTACTGTTGAAGGCATATATCCTAAGGGGTGACAAATGAGGCGTAGGGCTGTAGGTTGCCTGATAGTGTCAGTGCTTTTGACCAGGCTGTGGGGTAAGGGGTGGCTACATGGGCAGTGGCTATTGAAAGATAGATCTTAGGGAAACAGAAGAAAGCAATCTAGCTCTTTGGTGCCACCAAATATGTGATGTTCTTCTGTCAGTATGGTTCTCCTTCAAAGGAAAGTACTGAAGACAATGCCAGGGCTGGGAATTCTTTCCTTTTCATACCCTTTTTAAGATGCACATTTGCTCTTGTTTTCACTCTTGATGTTCTTCAACATAGATATATACAAACTCTTCCCAACACTCCTCTGAATATCCATGGAGACACCATGACATTTATTTTTAAGGACTGACCAGTGGCAAGGAGTCATGCTAGGTGCCAAGAGAAGAGAGATCAATATGACACTCTTGAAAGACAAATGCCGCACGACCTCATTTATATGTAGAATCTAAAAAAGTCAAACTCACAGAAGCAAAGATTAGAATGGTGGGTAGAGGGTTGGTGATGGAGAGATGCTGGTCAAAGGGTGCCAAGTTTTAGTTAAGAGGAGCAACGTTTTTAGATCTTTTGGACTGCGTGGTGACTATAGTTAGTAATAATGTATATTTCAAAATTGCTAAGAGTAGATTTCATACCACGAAAAAAAATATATCAGGCGATGGATATGTTCATTAGCTAGATGTAACTGCAATGTATACATATATCGAAACATCACATTGTATCCTATAAGTACGTACAATTATTATTTATCAATTTTTAAGAGATTAAAATAAGACTCTCTTGGCTCTCAAAGAGAAATTTTTCTTCCTAAGGATCCCTTGAATCTGTAACCTCATTTGTCAGTGTTTCACTCTGTCACAGGCCTCATCCTTCCCACGTGGACCGTGGAGAGGGTCCTCCAAGGAAGTTCGTTTCTTCCTACAATGCTGCACATCCTTTCCAGATCAGCTTCCTGAGCCATGACCCTGACAGTCCTGCTATTCCACAACCCCTCCAAAAAAAGTGCAGGCCCCACGCAGCCAACAAATGTTAACTTGGCACCTGTGTGCCAGGCACTGTTTTCATTAATAGAGTTACAACAGGGCATGAAAAAAGGCCCTGTTCTAGCTGAGAGTTGGGGAAGACTAATAATGAGCAAATACACAATATGGCACTGTTGAAAGTGTCATGAGGAAAATCAAACTGGAAAAGTGCATGGGAGGGAACTTCCATTATAGAGTGGTAGCAATGTTGAATTTTACTTGTGCCCTGTGACCCTGAAAAAGGGAAGGTTAAGATATCTCCCTGCCCTTTGTGTTCCAAAAAACAGCTTCCTGCAAAGAACCACCTCTCCCCATGTAACTGAGATAAGACTCACAGATACTCACCTAAATTATCTATGATGAAGCCAGACACCGACCTTTCTTTGCTTCGTAAATCAGCTGAACTACTTGTCCCCACTGACCAATTGGAACAAAATGCATGTTTCACACTTTGGTTCAGCTTCTCTCCTTCCTCCAGGTCCCCGAACTTTGGCTCAATATACAGCCCCTCCTGAGAAGAGGCTGGCCTCAGGGTCAAACATTCTGTGATCTCCTGTTGAAACACACCACTCTTTGGAACACGCCACTCTTTGAAACACCCCACTACCCCATACCTCATCTTTTCTAGCTTTATTTACTCCTCTCTATAACGAAAAACTCTTCTTACCCACCTCTGGAAGCCCCTGCAGACCTTATGGTCACAACCTTCTTTTACTGCAATAGTCTCTTTCCCCCCTTGCAATGATCTTTTTGAATAAAGTTCTGTCCTTGTTTGATATAGTTTGGCTGTGTCCCCACCTAAATTTCATCTTGAATTGTAGCTCCCATAATTCTGATGTGTTGTGGGCAGGACCCAGTGGGAGACAATTGAATCAAAGGGGTGGTACTGTTCTCGTGGTAGTGAATAAGTCTCATGAGATCTGATGGTTTTATAACTGGGAATCTGCCTGCACAAGTTCTCTCTTGTCTGCCGCCATTTAATACAAGCCTTTTGTCTTCCGCCATGACTGTGAGGCCTCCTCAGCCATGTGGAACTGTGAGTCCATTAAACTTCTTTTTCTTTATAAATTACCCAGTCTCAGGTCTGTCTTTATCAGCAGCGTGAAAATGGACTAATATATTGCTAAATCTAGATTTTAAAATTTAACAGTGATTAGAGAGGGTTGCTCTATAAAGGAACATTTGAGCAGAAAGCTGAGGGAAGTCAGGAAGTGGAACATGTGGATTCTGGAGGGAAGAAACATTCCAGGCAGAGAAACAGTAAATGCAAAAGATCTGAGGAGAGGAGCTTGCTTAGCAGTTTAAGCGCTGAGGATGAGGTCAGTGGGGTGGAGCCACACAAGGAAGAGTGGTGTCGTAGAATATTAGGGCAGAGGGATTCCAGAGCCGTTATTATATGCAGAGGATCAGAGGACTTTGGATTTTATTCTAAATGAGATGAGCAGCCATTGGAGAGTTTCTGAGCAGAAGCAACTTGAATTTTAATGGATCAACTGTGTAGAGGATAGTTGGATAAAGTTATAAATAGAAAAACCAGTTAGGAGATTTTTAAAATAGTCCAGACCAGGAAGGATGTTGGCCTGACTAGGGGGTGGAAGTGATGGAGGTGATATGAAATGGTAAGATTTGGGATATGTTTTAAAGTAGAGCAAACAGAGTTTGCTGATGGATTGGATGGGAGTTGGGAAAGAGGATTCCGGAATGAGTCTAAAATTTTTGACCTAAGTAAACAGAATTACAGAGTTGCCATTTGCCGAGCTAGGGAAACTGTGGGGGAATAAAGTTATATTTCAGCATATTTTAAATGTTGATTGGATATTGTCTTAGCTTGGATAGAGCCCAAGGCAAGGACCTATGTGTAAATAGGTTATTTGGGAAGTACAGGGACCAGAAGTGAGGGAATAGGAAGAGTGAGACAAGGAAGGAGCAAAATCTAATCAAAGGGTATGTTATTAAGGTTGCTGACTTGTGCAATGAGAGCTCAGCATTTCAGAGGTAACTGACAAAATGTACGGACTGCTTCCAGCACTGTCTGTGGAACAGGAGGCAGGAGCATTTATCCATCAGCTCCCCTCCCCTGCTTGTTGACGGTTTCTACAGGCATGCTAGCACTGCTGCACTTTCTAGTTGCCCGAGCCCTGAAGGAAGCCAGCTGTCTGCTCCTAGGCATTTGGGAAATCCCTAGGGCAGAAAGGGGAGAGTCCTGGTGAACGCACCCCGCCAGGTGAGTGGAAGCCAGCAAGGAAGTGGTTACCCCAAGAGACATGGCCAAGAGGACACAAAGCAGGACATAGGGCTGGAGATACAACTTTAAAAGTCATCAGTATATTTAAAAATACATATAATGTTCTCCTTAGTGGAAAGAGACCATATAGGAGGAATTTTCCTTGTCACACATCAAATCAAACCATTTAGAGAACCGTCTGCTCTATCCATTGACAAACTTCATGTTAACATCGTAGCCACTGACATAGCTCTCTTTGCCCTTCTGAGGTTATCCCATATGGGATAGTGGCATGGCGATTCTCTCCTCCACGAACAAACAAAATAATACACTGAAATGATGGCCCTAATCCAACTTGACATTTTTTTTTTTTTTTTTTTTTTCCCTCGAGATGGAGTCTCGCCCTGTCGTCCAGACTGGAGTGCAGTGGCGCCATCTCGGCTCACTGCAACCTCCGCCTCCCAAGTTCAAGCTATTCTCCTGCCTCAGCCTTCCTAGTAGCTGGGATTACAGTCGTGCGCCACCATGCCCAGCTAATTTTTGTATTTTTAATAGAGGTGAGGTTTTACCATGTTGGCCAGGCTGGTCTCGAACTCCTGACCTCAAGTGATCCACCTGCCTCGACCTCCCAAAGTGCTGGGATTATAGGAGTGAGTCATCACACCCAGCCTCATTTTCGTATTTTTAGTAGAGATGGGGTTTCACCATGTTGGCCAAGCTGGTCTGGAACTTTTGACCTTAGGTGATTTACCGGTCTCGGCCTCCCAAAGTACTGGGATCACAAGCCTGAGCCACCACAGCCGGCCCTAACTTTAAAATTTGAGAGGGATAAATATTACGAGATCCTTTCCGGAGATGCCAGAGTATGGGCACATCCACCTTAGGCATTCTTAAGTGTACGACGGGTGCAGAAGCAGTAGAATAAGCTTGCTTCCATCTCTCTTTCAGACCAGAGGTTCTTGCCTCCTGGAGAATGGTCACTTTGGAAGCACAGGCGGCTAGGCAGCAACCAAGAAGAAACGCTTAGGAAATGATTGATTCACCGCGCTTTTAAATTACTTAGCTGCTCTTGCCTCTCAGGAGTAAAACGGAGAGGTTAGACTAGATTATTTCAAGGTCCTGTTCTGCTCACAGATTCCTATTGTGTTCCATTTTGGACTTATTACATTGAGTAATTGAGTTCTTCCGACTCAATGACACATTCAGAGAGGCTCTTAAGATTAAAGAGCCTGGAGTTCTGGGGCCTGAGGAAAGAGGGTGAGTCATCGTTGGCGACTCTGATCTGGGGCCCTCTAGTGGATAGAAAGTTAATTGAGATTCCGAAGTCTGGACTTTAAGATGTAAAATTACTCGAGGCAAGCGGCAGGTTTTGAAACCTTTCATTTTTCTCCAACGTAAAATAGGATCATTAATTTTTTTTTTAACATTTGAGAGATACCGATATGTTATTGTCTGCTGAACATTGGATTGGATAATATTCCTAGGCAGATAATTTACGATTAGAAATTGAGTAAGAAGTCAAACTTGGAGAAAACATGGGGAATGTTTAGCAGAAAAGATAAGAGACCATGTTTTGGGAGAACACAAAATTTATTCGTGCATTATTTAAACGCGAATTTCAAGACAGTGAAAGAACATCTTCTGCCACTGTGACTGAACAAGTCTTTGCTTTCATACTGTTTCTTCCAGCTTCCTTTAGTTACAGAGGGGGCTCTCTCACCAGGAAAAAAGAAATTAAGTATTTTAAATTGTCAGAATCTCAAATGCCCCTCAGTGGCATAAGGATTATTTTAAGCTAAAATCATCTGAACAAACAGCAGCCAGGAGAGCAGGAGGCGGGCGGACCTTATCTAAACTTCTTTTGCTGAGTTAAGCAGGACCTCCCAGAAAATACCAGCCACCATAATTCCCTCTCGGAATGATTTACAGCCAGAAAAAAAAAAAAAAAAAAAGGACTAACTGTTATCACTGGAATTAGTAATTGCTTCAACTTTATTTGAACCAAACTTTCTACTCATTCTTCCACAGAAGCCCTTTCTCCCCCTCCTTTCTCCTTTTTCAGTGGATATATAAACTTCTATCTTTGGCTGATTGAATAGCCATTTCATCTAAAGGATCCAGAGTGAATACACAAATTTTGTCTTTCCTCCTATTAATATGTCTACTGTCAGTTAATTTGCAGACCCCCAAACACTGAACCCAAGTCAAAGGAGGAAAAAAATATTTCCTCCCATAGGGGAGAAGATACTTATTTTCATAATCATCACTAGGTTCATGACGGAGGCACCTATGATAAAAACATACTAACAAGAGAAAAGCTCACAAACTTAAGTTTTACATGACACAGGAGCCTTCAGAAAAGAAGACTCAAAGAAATAGAGAAACTTGTGTATTTTTATACTTAAATAGTGGACAGTTGCGCAGAAGTGTAATTGGACAAAGGGGGTGTGATCTAATGGTAATACACTGGGGAGAACTTAGCAAGACTTGTTTGTTCAGGTTCTTCTCTGTGTCCCTGTGTCTTCAGAGATAAGGATATTGCTTTCTTCCAGGAATAAGAAGGGCACCTCTGGAATGAGGGTCTATGGCCTACTTCAGGAAAATGTCAGCTAGATTTTATGGCCTGTTTCAGGGGAGAAGGGCAGGGGGAGGGTAAAAGTGATCTTGCTTCTGCTGTTTTCTCAAATGCCAAGGTGCCATATTTTGGAGTAGCATGTTCTGAACCTCATCACTCCCAACAAAACAGGATTGTACTGCAGAGAATGGGATAGAAGAACTGAGAAATCAAATGAGGTTTGTGGTGCCCAGATATTAATAACAGCAGAAAGCAACTACCACTTCTAGGCTGGAGGGGCAAAGGGACTTCAAGGCACATGGCCAAAGCTGCCCCCACAGAGAGCCCCTCCAGCAAGAGATGGAGCCCCAGGGGAGATGTACCAGTTGTCTGCTAGGCAGTTCAAGGCAGAAAGCAATGTGGGAAAACTCTCCCTTCTTTATTCTGCCAGAGTTCTCTATTGGCCTAGTCTCACCCAAAGCCAGCTGACCCAGGAATATGGAAAATGCAGAATCAGGAGCTGGCCCCTGTGAGTTATAGCAGGGCAGAAAAAGGGTATGGAATTGCTCTAACTGCAAATTGGCCATGGACTGGCATAATAAAGGATAGAAGTTATGATGTTAGAGTTGACAAATATTAGCAATAGAGAGGAATGTTAGTCTTATAGATGTTTGTATAAATAGAACATGAATCTATAAGGTCAGCTTTATGGGGACATGGCCTGTGTAGCTGCACAGGGTTCCATACTTGGTTTAATGCTCTGCTGTCGCTGTCTTGAAAGTTTTTAATTTTTTTTTTTATTTTTTGAGACAGGGTCTCACTGTGTTGCCCAGGCTTGTCTTGAACACCTAGGCTCAATCGATCCTCCTGCTTCAGCCTCCCAAAGTACTGGGATTGCAGGTGTGAGCCACCATGCCCGGCTGAAAGCTCACAAACTTCCTTAAGTTTTACATGACACAAAAGCCTTTAGAAATGAAGACCCCAAAAAATGGGGAAACTTTAATTTTTGAACAAAGTGCTGTGTGAGTTTTCATTTTGCACTGGGGCCCATAAATTATGTAGCCAGTCCAGAGGATCAATAATCTACAACTTAGAGTTGTGGAATGCAGAGAATGTAGCTCTGCTGTCCTCTTTTCTGGATAGAACTAGGACATTGAAGAAGTGGTGACCCTGAAGTTGACTTCAAGGGCTGGGCAATATTGTCAGCCAGGATGCAGGGACAAGAGCACATGGGTAGAAAAGGAAAAGGGAACGGACTAGAAGAGAAGGGACTCTTAGGCACCCACAGAAGGTCATCTCTGTGTGGACTGAGATGCAACCCAATAGCTATCAGTAAATATTCTGCTTCGTGTCTGGATTCCCAAGAATGTGAGGTCTCCCACTAGGAAGACAGTCTTTTTTGATAAATGATAATGCCTTCCCTTTCCAGATATTGCCATGCATAATAAGTAAAATTATGATAATCATTTCACAGAAGAGAACAGAAGTTGCATGGAAACTTTTTATAAAGACATCTAACCTCAAGTTTTCTGTGAAAGCAGTTTGGTATGAGGATTTTAAAAGCTGTAATAAAGATTAAAATTTTCCTATGCAGAACCCTAAGTATAATACAGTCCTTCCTCAATGTCCACAGAGGGTTGGTTCCAGGACCTCTCTCAATACCAAAATCTGTGATTCAGTTCCTTACATAAAATATCATGGTATTTACATACAACCTACGCACATCCTTCTGTATACTTTAAATCATCTCTAGATTACTTACAATACCTCATGCAATGTAAATAATTGTTACATTGGTTTTTAATTTTGTATCTTTTATTCATTTTTTTTCAAATATTTTTGTTACACACTTGGTTGAATCTGCGGATGCAGAATCCACAGATAGGGAGGGACGACTGCACTTGATTTTGGAATTTCCTATGCTACTAAGTTCTGCTCATTCCTGTTCTACATATTGTTCAACAGTTATGGGTCATAAAAGTTTCTAAATTCCTGGGCCTACAACCAACTTTAATACCATCTGCCCTTAAAGTGGGCCAAAGGCAGTGGGTGCCTAGTGGCAGGAACAGCCTCTGTGAAGCCAGTGGGCTCCAGATTCAGACCAGAGGCTGGACTCTTGAATTTTTATCTTTATTTTACTAACATTCTAGTAGCAATGCTTATTTTGAAGGTAGTAAATGTCAGAATTCTATAGAGTCTACCTTTTAATATATATTGAGGCCAGGGCCGGTGGCTCACATCTGTAATCCCTGCACTTTGGGAGGCTGAGGTGGGAGAATCACTTTAGGCCAGGAGTTCAAAGCCTGCTTGGGCAACATAGGGAGACTCTATCCCTATTTAAAAAAAAAAAAAAAAAAAAGAAAGAAATGAGCTGGGCTTGGTGATGCACACCTGTAGTCCCAGCTACTCCTGAGGCTAGGGTGGGAGCATCACTTGGGCCCAGGAGGTCAAGGCTGCAGTGAACTGTGTCCACACCACTGCACTCCTGCCTGGGTGACACAGTGAGACTCTGACTCAGTGTGTGTGTGCGCTGAAGTTTTTACTTAACAAATCTATTTAATGTTTATAATCAACTAGGCATTATTCTTACTGCTTTACAAATATTGGCACATTTAATTCTCATGAGAACTCTGAGGAGATACTATTTCATTTTACAGATGAGGAAACTGATATATAAAGTGAATCATAAAGTGACTGTTGAATGAGCCTGAAATGCTTATGATAACTTGTTATAAATTCTGCTAGTCTTAAACTGATTTTCCTTTTACCAAGGGTATTTACAAGGAGAAAGAAACAAGAAAAATTTCTGTATCTTTTATACCTCTTTTACTTAAATTCCATTTTATAAAAGCTCCTCAGAATACTCGACCTGAGCCCCTCATCCAAACTGCCATATTAGTCACACTCTATGCATCATACCTACCATTCTTTAATGCTTTGTATTCAAATTCGCCAGGTCCTTCTTTAAACACACAGAAAGCAAAGATTAATGGAAGGTATCTGCACTCGGATGGAAGAAAGCTACTAAGGGAGACACACAAATAAATAGTTGAACTCTGTGTTTGCAGACAGGAAGAAACACTTTACCCCTCAAAGTGCAAGAACAGTGGTAGGAAAGTTTCCTTGATGGGTAATCCTTGCACTCAATCTTGAAGGGGAAATATGTAGTTCACCAGGCAGACGAGCAAAGGAAGACTTTCTAGGACTGTCAGGTACAGAAGCACAAGCATGACAAAAGTATATGAAATCTGGGGAACTTCAGGTAGTAGTCCAACGTGGCTTACGGGCAGGCTATGTGTGGTGATGAGATAATTTTCAAAAAAGAGAAATTAATGGCTGCCATAGATGAACATGTATTAAAGATTATAATCTCTCATCAGGCACATTTTATAAACATTGGTTCAAAGGATAAGTCCAAACAACAAACATTCTAGACCAGGAATGAAATGAATGTGAAAAAGGAGGCAAAACTGGCTTCTTCCACAGTGAAAATGGGAAGTCAATTAAACTTCTATTGGACAGAATTTGGATGTCTATAGACCATTATTTTGTGTTGCTATTGCTTATCTATAATTTACACAGTTGTAAAATAACTGCCATAGAATCAGAATCAACTAATTCGGAAGGGTGACTTCTATGTAGTTTTCCATCAAAGCACAACTTTTACCCTGCAGTGGCAGTAAGAGAAAACCAGGTAAATTTTCAGAGGCTACATCAGATAGGGTTGCAGATACCACACTAGAGTTTGATTTCTGTTAGTTTTAGTCTTTGAGCAAAAACAGTTCATGAAGGGTCAAACTAAGAAGTGCTAGGATCCCCTTTCATAGGAGAGGCATGGCCTGGCAAGGAGGTGGAAATGTGACTGGAATAGCTCAAGGATGGATTCAGAGGCTTGATGCAGTAGGTCAGTCAAGAAAGTCTGAGGGCCAGAGCCACGGTAATGGCAAGTGGGAGAGTGGCTGACAAACAAAATACAGTCAAGCAGATTTAGTGAAAGTGGATGTGAGGGATGAAGTAGAAAGAAGGTTGTCTCTGATGGTTTCTGGGTTTCTGGCTTAAACAATCAGGCGCATGGTGGCACATCCACCTATGTGAAAGGAGCAAGCTTGTGAGGATCGATGAGCTGGTTTGCCCACCTGAGTGTGAGGTGCCTGTGGAATATCCGGGTGAATATATCAGGAAGGCTTTTAAACAGGGGCTTCTGGGAGACTTGGTGTGGAGTTAGAAGCCACTGGCTGACAGTGGCCTTTGCGAGCAGCCAAGGAGTGAGGAGCAGCACCTGGGAGAATGAGCCCTGAACGGTTCCAGGAAGCTCGGCCTAGTGGAAGGGACAACGGAGGTCTGTGATGTGATGAGCCCCACTACAGTCCTTTGCAATGAAATCGAGCGCGGCCACTGCCTTCCTCCGGGCTCCGCGAGAGGCCTTCCGGAAAGACGCTGGCACGGAACTCGCGACTCTCCTGCCCGTTGGATCCCGAAGCACCAGTCAGGGCCCCAGACGCTAGGCCCCACTTCCGCTTACGCGCCCAACTTCCGCTTCCGGCCCTGGGCTGTGGTGACTGGCGGTGTGGGGTGGGTCAGAGGGCAATAGGTGCCTGGCCGGGGGAGCAGCCTTTGCGCCGCGGTGGGTTCCTGCGAGCTGGTGCAGAGGGACCCCGGCGGGCCGGCCACGGGGCACATGCGACGACCTCCGCCCCTGGGCGCGACGACGGCCTCAGGGCCTGAAGGCAATGTGCGAAACCTGCGAAAGCGGCAGGCGCCAGGGCCAGGCGCCGCGGGAGGCTGCGGCCCTGAGGCTGGGGGGCGCGGGGAGAATAGGCAAAAGAGGAGAATGGTGGCCCGGGCCACCCCTGGGAGAGGCGAGGTGAAAAGTGACAAGTCGGTTGCGGCATCAGGGGCTGGAAAGGTCGCAAGGCGTCGGGTGGAGGGGCGCAGGGGCCAGGTGAGCCCGTCAGACCGGCGAGGCCTAGAAGCAGCAAAGGAGGCTGAACTCCCCTTGCAAACGGAAAGACACAGTAAGAAAGAACCCACGATCACTTACCTTTAGCCTTTGCAACTCAGCGTGCTCTATCTTTGTTTACTACTAGTCTTTAACTTGAACCTGCATGGTTATTTCTGAGGCACATAGTTGACCAGGAGATGGGAAAAAATGGATTTCTTTAAAAGGGGTGTTCGCCGTTAGGAGTCCTTGGTCAGAATTATGAGAGGAGGAATTCCTACTTGTGGTCCATTTTGTGTAGTGTGAGATGACAATGTTATAAGCGTTATTCAGTTGCTTTAGAATTTATACAGGTTTATGTGTAATTCCTTAACAGAAATTAAGGCTTTCATTTAAAAACAAGTGTGTATTTACATACAGCTCTTCAGGGAAATAAAAATGATAGCCTCACAATTTTTAATTTCAATGATATTGCATTTTCCTCCTCAATATAAAATCTTTTCTGATATGTTTTGTTTTCTTTTTTTTTGATCAGCCAAGGAAAAAAGAAAAGTTACTGAAGCCTCAAGTGATGATCCACAGCCAGGGTTTGACCTGGTAAGAAAGGAATCATTAACCAGTTCGGAATCTTTCCAAACAGTGGAGTGCTTGCGGTCTTTGGGTAAGGAAGGTATAGTAGAAGGTATTAAAAGAAGAATTCGAAATAAAAAACTGAAAAGCTTAGAAAACCCACCTCTCAAAATAACCGAAAATGAGGCTACACAAAATATTAAGGTTGAATTCCAAGATGAACTGTACAAGAATACTCTAAAATATTCTTGTAACATCTTGTCACCTGAAGTAGAAAATAATTCCGTTTTTAAATTACGTGATTGCAATTGTTTTCCCCATTCCAAGGATTGTAATGATGAAAACAACCTACCCTATGAGCCTGATGGTGGATGTATGCATGTAGCAGAAAATTTCTCAAAGAAAGAAAACTTTAGAAGTCTTGCAGAAAAGAGTGACACAAATAATATTCCTCAACTCTTACAAACTGAAGAAAATGTAATGGGAGTAAATAAGTTACTACCAGAAGAGAGTGATTTATACCAAAGTAAAATCAATGGCTTGCTTCCCTGCCTTCAACGTGAAAAAAATAAATATTCAATAGAGGAGAGCAGTGTTGGGCGAAAACCCAGGAAAAGGATGAAGTTGTCTGAAAAAGCGGATGAAACAGTTACTCAGATGAACTTCTCTAATGAGTGTAACAAGTCTGAGTTGATGTTGCAAGAAAATCAAATGATTGCTGATGGTAAAGAAGCAGAGACTAAAAGTCCTTTAAATGTTTTGAGAAAAGTAAGCCATAATACAGTCTCTTTGATGGATCATTTATTAAGTGTCCCAGAAATGGTAGAAAAAGAAACAAGTTCTGAACATCATGTAAATGCTGTGTTTCAGAAAACCATCGAACCACTTTTGAAAGAAGAAACAGAGAATGCTTCAGAGCCCTTAGGATATGAAAACATGGCGCTGAAAGAGGATTTTAAATCGAAAAGCTTCATAGGGAAATCACCTGAGTACCATATTGAAAGGAGATCTTCACGGGAAGATTTAAGAAGTGACTCTGAAGAATTGAAGTTAAGCTGTCAGAGAACAATACCTATGACTGGTAAAAGAACTTGGCCCTATTATTCATGTGCTAGAATATCTGCCTGGTGTTGGAAAAAGGCTTCCTTGCCAGAATCAAGTTACTTTCTTCCTGGGTCTCAGAAAAGTTGTAAGAAAGTTGATGTCCCTAAACACCAAACAAACGAGACCCACTTAACCGACTCCAAATTATTATTACAAAGTTCCTTAACAGAAACAAATACTGAATCTTCAAATAAAGAAAAATTAGATTCTAATTTGAATTGTTTGTTTTCAGTTTCTGCAGTAGAACATACTTTAATGGTTATAAAGGAACCTATAATCAAGGATGATAAAAAGATAAAATCAGAGGAACTGAGCAGAAGTGGGTCAGAGGTAATTTCTAACACTACTGAAGATACTCAATTAACCAGTGAGACTCAAAGCTTAACAGGAAATAAAAAAAGAGATAGAGGAAATTTAACAAAACTTAATTTGACAGCAGCTTCCAAAGATGGTCAGGAAGCAAATAACTCTACAGGCAAAACTATTAATCGAAAAGCATGTGTTGCTAAACAAACATTTGTAGTTCCAGACTTGGTTAAAATATTGAACACAGGACGACTGACTAATTTTAAAATTCCTTTACTTAAGAATAAAACAAAAAAAAGAAAAGAAGTAAATGCCAAGTCATCAGAGAGAGAAGCTTACAGTCCTCTAGAACTTCTGGACAATTTATCTGGAGTAGATACAAGACAGAATAGGAGTAAAGAAAATGTCTCCATGACGATGTTAGGACCTCAAACTTTGAGCATACAAAATAGTGTAACTCCAGTGCAAGCTAGTTGTGACTCATTCTACAATAAGAATTCCTGTAGTATTTCTCCAAGCTTTACAAAGCATGGTAACAGTAGCAAACCATCTAATCACTTCTCTGAACCAGGCAATATTGTTTCTAATAAAGAAGTTGCTTCTCTCACAGTTGAAAATAATGCTTTTTCTTGTGATCCTGGGTATGTAGAGAAAAGTCCTTCCTTCTGCTGTAATAAACAAGAAACATTCCGACCAGTTTCCAGTGAAGTTAGGGGTAGAAAAATAACTAAGAATTTTTCAGAAGTAGGATTTCCAGATATTCTTAAAGCATATGAAGATGACGTCCTCTTAATTGATGTAATTCAAGATGACCCAGACCTCTTTGGAGTCTCCAATGAAGGGGAACTCTCATTTACTTCAGAGGTCCCCAGGATAAGCCAGGAGCCCAATGTTCCTGGAGAGCACCAATCAACAGACTCCAAGTATGTGGAAACTCCAGTAAAAAAAGAACCAAGTGATGGCTTAAGGTATGCATGTTCAAGTATGCCTTTTAGTGCAGATTGTTGGGGGTTAGAAAAGCAGTCTCTACTCTTAGGTTTCACTAATGTATTCAGTGATATTGAAGCTCCATTATTTTTTAACCCAGTTATTTATTAAATGTAATATACCATTATTACTGCTGATACCTGGAAATGTCATTATGATAAAACTTAGAGTCAAAATAATGAATTATGTGTATCTGGGAAGATAGAAAAGATTAGCTCATCAGAATTTATGGTTCATAGAGTGGCCTTTTTGTTTGTTTGTTTGTTTTTTGTTTTTTCGGAGCCTCGCTCTGTCACCCAGGCTGGAGTGCAGTGGCGCAATCTCGGCTCACTGCAAGCTCCGCCTCCCAGGTTCATGCCATTCTCCTGCCTCAGCCTCCCGAGTAGCTGGGACTACAGGCACCCTCCAGCACACCCGGCTGATTTTTGTGTGTGTATGTGTGTGTGTGTGTGTGTGTGTGTGTTTAATAGACACGGGGATTTCACCATGTTAGCCAGGATGGTCTTGATCTCCTGACCTCGTAATCCACCCACCTCAGCCTCCCAAAGTGCTGGGATTACAGGCATGAGCCACCGCAACCCACCCATAGAGTGGCTTTTTAAATGATGGAGATTGCTTCTTTCAAAAGTCAATTAAGTTTATTTTCAAATGTTCTTTAATTATTATAAATATGCAGATAAACTTTTATTTCAGCCAGGTTACTTATTAATATCAGTGCTATCTATTTTAATCCATTTTCTATAGCCTCCTTATTCGATAAAAAGTTCATTTTTCAGGGGACAAAGAAGCCTTGGAAATTTTTGTTTGAAGTAATTAGAGTTTGAAAGTAGAGTCAAAAGTTAAACTAATTTTCAGAGATAAACAGTATAGAATTTCTTCATGGTTTTACTTTTAAGGCAGTGGTTATAAATGATGATTTTTCCCTCAAATAGGACTAGTTTGCCCAATGCAACTTTGAATGGGGCCAAGTAGTAACGTTCATGCTCAGGAACTTAATCTGTTCTGCTTGGCCCCAAATTGATTTAATATTATGTCATATTTTACTAAATTTTATAATTCCTGAAGCTGTTGTTTATATAATACCTGAATATCACAGTATTTTGTGAACAGACTAAAAGAAAAATGAAAACACTTTTCATTAAGATTCAGTGGTGCATGACAAGTTTCTTTGCCATTTATTTTCTGTTACCTTTGTGGTATCATACTCTTCTTGATGGTCTTATTGTTACAAGAACTTGAAACTTATCACCACATATAATGCTCTCTGTGTGCCAAATGGAGAACCAAGAGTTCTATTGATTTTTGTAACCATGTAATGAGGTAGCATGGTAATCTATCTGTTTTGAAGATGGAAAAAAATGAAGATAAATTTGTCACTTGCCCAAGATCACACTCCTGGTAACAGAATCTGGATTTGAACCTAGGCCTATCTAGTGATTAAGAGCTTCGTCTCTGTAGTCTGACCTTGATTTTTGAATCTTCTTGTTACCACGTAACAACTATGTGACCTTTTAGGCAAATTATTTCATCTTTCTGTAAAAAGGGAAAGTACTTGCCTCAGGGTTGTGAGGATTAAATTAAATAATGAATAGAGAAGGTTTTGGCATTTTTAACTGTTACACCATACTTCCTTGGAGGAATACAAAGGAAAATCAGAGTAAATTCTGCATTCAAGAGCAAACATCTCTGTTGACTGACAAGATGTTGACAGTGAACTAAGCCAAATTTAGAAAGAGATAAATGTTGTGAATTAAAGTGCAGGACGTTTGTTCTTTATTCTTTTTTTAAAGAATAATGGCTGATTTTAAAACGTGATACATGTTAATTAAAGTAAAAAGTGGTGTTGGGGGGGAAATTCCACCACCCAAGTAACAAATTAATTGCCATTTGTATGCGTCATTCCAGACATTTATCTATATATATAAATAGATATAATACTAGAAAAAATTGGATCATGCCATTTTTTAGTAAAAACATTAAAGATAATTTCATTTACACTTAACCAAAAGAGGCAGAGAAATGAAAGTGGAATGAAATGGATTGCTGAATTAATATACTTCTTTACCACAAGAAATTAGTTTCTTGAAGTTCTCAAGTTAATGAGGAAAATTATTTAAAAGTTTGAGTTTTAGCTTCACTTATAAAAATTGCTTTCCAACTTTAGACAGCAGTGTTTGCTTTCTTCATATGAAAGATGAACATACTTGTACACACTTTTTCTCCTAATATTGCCTACCCCACTTTTTTGTTTAAAGTTTATTTTGTATTACTAAGCCTTGTGCCATGTGCATTCCTTCAATAATCTGAACTCCAAAGATTCTCACTATTAGTTTTCTATTTAAATTGATTCAGTCGCTACCACCAGTCCTTTTTACTTTCCTCTAATCTTGACTATTTTTTTTTATTTTTTTGAGAGGGAGTCTTGCTGTGTCGTCCAGGCTGGAGTGCAGTGGCAGATCTTGGCTCAGTGCAACCTATGCCTCCCAGGTTCAAGCAATTCTCCTGCCTTGGCCTCTTGAGTAGCAGGGATTACAGGCACATGCCACCACTCCTGGCTAATTTTTTTTGGACTTTTAGTAGACGGGGTTTTACTGTGTTGGCCAGGCTGGTCTCCAACTCCTCACCTCAAGTGATCCACCTGCCTCGGCCTCCCAAAGTGCTGGGATTACAGGTGTGAGCCACTGTGCCTGGCCTAATCTTGACTATTTTGATTCATCACTTAGTTGGCTAGATTTCAGAGCAATGAAATATTTTTAAGAAGAGTTCATAATTACTGTGTTCCCTAAAATCTTGGGTGCATGAGAATTATTTGTCTAAGAGCAGGTTGTCTGTGTGTAAAATTCTTAGTTTACGTATTTCCCCCTCACAGCTATGTAGACATTGCTCTCCTGCTTTCTGGCATTATGTGTTGTAGTAAAAAACTCTGAGGCCAAACTAATACTCCCACTGCTCCACTTTAAACTGCCTTTATTGTTTCTTCTTGTTTTCCACCTTGGGAATGGTAATTACATATCAGTGTTTCCTGAGACAAGGTTAGCCATTTTGGTTTGCAGTATCAGGTGTTTATTTCAGATAGCTTTTTTGTTATTATCTTTGAACTTCATTTTTCTTCACTTCAAAAGCATCAGTTATACTTTTATTGGCTCTTCTTTGCCTTTTATCTACCTCTAAAGTTTCTGTTTTTAAACAAACTTGAACATTTTCTCTGTATTATTTTAATATTTTTATATTTATTCTGCACTGGAAATACTAGTTTTGTAGTCATCCACAGTGCTAGGATAAACCTTAACAGGGAAAAATGAAGACCTGATAACCAGAGATTCTATCAGTAGTTGCACAGAAACTCATTAATGGTTCTAGAACTAAATGAAGCTTAAAATATAGTTTCAAATTTCAGCTATGTCCCTTTTACCAGCCAGTTGCTACTTCATATGCTCCCTTTTCTCCCTTCTAAGACACTGAGAGGCTGAAGCCTGCTAGAATGAATTTTTATTTTACAGGAATAAAAGTAGAAGATGAAAGGGCAAGGCCCATATATTGTCAGAAACTCTGGACTGCCCCTTTTGGTAAAACAAGTAGACAAACCTGAGCTGACTTAATCACTGGGGAAAATATTCTCAGACCAGATTGGGGAGAATTTGTAAGGTGTCTAAGTCATGACAGAATGCTTATTTGTTTTTAGTCTCCGCAGTGGGGAAAGTCCATGTTAAAATCTAAAACATTAGAAGCATACTAGAACTCCTTCACTAAAACTTGAACTGATGAGCTTGGAAATGTGTAATGGCTGAAATTGGTAAAATGTTTGAAATAGGCTGTATCATTGGAAATGATCTGAGAATGTCTGTAATAGTCAGTGCTGGACAGTTAATCTGTACTAGAACATAGGATTATTATATGCTGAAATATCAGTTAAATGATACCACACGGTGGATTGTTGAGATTTTAAGTGTCTGCCAAAAATTCAGGGGAATTGCTATATAGCTAGGGAGGAGTGGGGAGGAGTGAGGGACTAATGTGTTTTAAACAAAAGTATATAAACTGAAGTACTAAGAGTAGTAGTTTAGAAAAGAGAAGAATGAAAGATACCTTGGAAAAGCAAAAATTTGTATTGATCCTTGAAGTTTGGATTTGTTTAGATTGACAAAGGAGAAGAAGAAAAGAAGTTTGGTAGGGAAGGAGAAATAATGAGGAATATGTGGGCAGAAAGGCAAAAGTACATGTAAGCATGATTGTGTACGGAAGGTTAAAGGTTTTCCTGACTCCATCAGGCAGAGGTGGAAATCCCTTATGCATTCCCATAGCACCTTATGCTACCTTAGTTGTGGCATTGATTTCATGGTGGTATAATTTAATCTCTCACTTGCTAAACTGTTGGATTTCGTGAGGGTGGGAAATGTCAATGTCTTACTTTTATTTGCAAGTCCAGTCCCTCATATATTGAGATGGGAAGGAGAATTAAGGTTTCAATTCCTATTTGAGAATATTGCAGGCCATTTCTGAAGTGCTTGAATTAGATTACATGTAAATGGAGACAGTAAATCCTTTCTTTCTTAAGCAAGTAGACATTGAACAATAGTGGGAAATAAGGTTTTATAAGTAGGGTGATGCTAGATTAAGGAGGTTGGAAAGTTAGGCACAAAAACTTGAATTCTGTATGGAATTGATGTTGGTGATCAGTGGGGATCAGTTATTTACCACCTTCACAACTTGGTCTCAAATCCATAGGCAGCCATTGTAGATTCTGGAGCCAGTAAATAATAAAGTTCTGAGGGATAAATATCTGGTACCAATGCACAGAAAATAAAAGCCTACCACTTTTGCCCAGGCATTTGAGTCTCATTAGACCCATGTCTAGCCTAGATCTATGCTGGGCAAAGTATATCCTGTCTCAAGTAACTTACTTTCTCAGAGTCTGACTTAATCCCAGTTTGTTCCCCAAGAGAGGACTTCTGGAGTAGAGTAGTCTTACTACCAATTTTACCATCAAATGACAAAAAACAAAAACAAAAACAAAAAACAGGTTTCCACCAAAAATAAAGATCTTTTTTCTCTCCCTTATATATTGAGATTCATTGTCTTTTATGAAACTTACTTTTCTTCATTGTCCCATTTCGCTGAGTATCTAATGTGCTCTAACTTTACTGCAAAATTTTATTAAATTTTTATAAAAATTAAATTTTTACTAAATTTTAATCTTAAGAACTGATATTTAATGTCTACCCTGTGCTAGATACATTACTTATTTAGTGAAACAATTCTGAGGTTGAAACTCACCCTATTTTTATACTTAAATCAAAGTGATTAACTTTCTAAAGGACCCAGCTTGCAAGTATCAGAGCTGACATCTGAACTCAAGGCAACCTGCTCCAAAGTCTGTCCCTGCTCTGCAAAACAGCATGCTGGAAGAGCGGCATTTTGGTTCTTCCTATATATTTAATTCAATTACTCTGCAAACTACTGCAGAACATTATTTTACTTGAGGTCCCTTTCCTCTCATCTCTGCTGCCTCTTTAAAGTAGCAGGTGGACACTATTAAGAAACACTATTCTGAGTTTTTTTCTTTTCTCTTTCAGGTCACGTAAACTATTCTTTGTCTTTGCTGGAATAAACAGTATTGTACCTGATTGAGCATTTGTAATATCAGGAGACCTAACAGTACAGTGTGGCATCAGGCTAGGGAACCTCTGCCTTGATGAATTGGATACTATAATATTTCTCTGCTTAGGGCCACTACTACTTGCATAATATGTGCCCCAGTAAATTTGTAGCAGTTCTATCCAGAAACAGAATATGGGTATTTGTAAGTAAATGAATACTGACCACAATTAGCATCTCAAAAGGAGGCAGTGACATTCTGAATTTTTTTTTTTTCTTTGAGAGAGAGAGAGAGGGTCTTGCTTTGTTGCCCAGGCTGGAGTGCAGTGATGCCATCATGGCTCACTGCAACCTCTACCTGCCAGGCTCAAATCATCCTCACACCTCAGCCTTCCAAGTAGCTGGGGCTACAGGTGCATGCCACCACACCTGGCTAATGTTTTTCTCTTTTTGTAGAGACTAAGTCTCACTGTGTTGCCCAACCTAGTATTGAATTCCTAGACTCAAGCAATCCTCCCACATCAGTCTCCCAAATTGTAGGGATTACAGGTGTGAGCCACTATGCTAAACCCTAAACTTTTTCCTTGGGCAATAGTTTTCAGACTTTTTCTGATAGTAATTATTCTAAAGCAATCATCTTCCAGCTATTTTGCCAATTATCCTCAATGAAGATCTGTTTTATATTACAATCTGGTACATATTTATAAATATATGAAATTATAGGTTTATGAAAACAATTATTTTCCTTGCTACAACTGATATAGTCTTATATTTCATATTCGATTTCATTAAAAAATTTCTTGGTTGTGACCCACTAAATAGATTTCATTATCCACATGAAAAGTGCTCTGGTAGAGAATAAGCTTGATGTAATCTGTATGGCTCTTCAGAGTTGGCTTAAACCTGTTTTACTCTGTCCTCTCCTTTTTACTCAGATCTTCTCTTTGCTTATCTGTATCTCTGTAGCCTCATCCAAATCTCTTTTATCTCCTTTTGTTGTTCTTCCCTTCATTTTTCCCTTTTTCATTTTACCAATTCAGAACTGTAACTACACCAATGCAAAACTGTAAAATATTCGTGTAAATTACAATTTTGCTCACTTTGTGATTTTTTTTCACCTCAGTGAATTTAACTTTTTGTCTCTCAAATTCCAGACAAAAATAAACTGTTTCTTACGAGAGTTTGCATGTGTAATTTTACCTTCCTTGTAAGTTAGCTATTTTCATAGTAAAAAGTTTCCCACATCTATATAGATTATACTAGCAGTATTATAAATACTATCTTAATACTTGGAAATTAAACTAATATACTTGCTGTACCTATTTATGAATGGAACTTTCGGGATAATTAGAGGCCAAGGAAGCATCCCTCAGTTCTCTATTGAGTCACTTAATTCTGTTCATGTTATTACCTCAATACCTCTCATGGCTGTTCCTTCCTCTCAGTTCTCTCTATGTTCTTATTTTTCTCCTAGATTATTGTAATGAGCTCTTGGTTAATCTTCCTAAACTCTCTTAATATATCTTTTGTCATAGTGATATTCTAAATAGAAATTGATCTGCCAGTAACTGTTGAGGGTGTTTCACTGGCTTTCAGCCACCTGGGGATAGTCTGAATTGCTTGGCATGGCTTTTTAAGGCTCTTTGTGGATCTGTATCCACTCCCTCTTTGGCAACTATGGTATTGGAGGGAGGAAAGTGGGGTGAAAGGCTAATAAAAGATAAGCATAGCAAGCAGCTCACTGTTTCTACAATGCACCATGTACTTTAGGCCTTTTGCATATGTTTATCTGAAAGTCCCTTTCTTTGCATTCAGTTATCCATCAAATCACATCTGAGATATTATTCCAGGAATTTGTTCCAGTAGTTATCTTGGCACATATCTCAGTATATTATGTCTGCTTGTATGTGAGCCTCACCTTGTACTGGAATTGCTAGAAAGGGGAGCGGCATCTTCATTTGGGTCTCCTTAGCATAGAATATGTTAGGTGCTGCATGTGTAGAGAACAACTAGACATATATAAGCCTTGTCCTCACAGTGCTTTTAGGGAGGCAAATAAGCATGTACCATAAAATGATAGGACAAGTGCAAGATGTTAAACACCTCCTTGTGAAAGTGGCATTTAAAATGATCACTAAAGGATAAGTAGGGATTAGCTAATTGTTGAGGAAAACTGAGACACCAAAATAACGTCCCATGGCTTGGTGTTCAAATAGCAAGAAATGAAGCTACAGAATGTGCAAAAACTGTCATGAAGGGCTGTGAGAGTAAAATGACCATAGAATTTACCTTCTGGATTGCAAAGCTTTTGAGGACATAGGAGCTGTTAATATGCCAGGACAACAGGCGTAAACAGACCTTCCTAGGCAAACTAGAATTTATGGTGAGTGTGAAGTTTATGCTAAGCATATAGGAATTCATGGAAAGGCTTCTAAATAAGAGAGATAATTTGATCACATTTACTTTTAAAAATAATTATAGCTCTGGTGTGAAGGATAAACTGACAGGGACCTATTGTAGTAAGCTGAAAGAATGTGGTGACTTTACACAGAAGTGGGAGTGAATTTGAGGGAGGTTTAAGAAGTGAATATTGATTCATCAGATGGGGGTGAGGCAGAGGGAGGTGTTAAGGTTGATACCTGGTTTCTCTTTTATCTCGTTACCATCCATGGCATTACCATACCATCTCCTATGGCATTACCATACCATCTTTTGTGTGGGAGAAGAGCATTACCATCCATCTCCCATGCAAAAGAGCTATATTGGGGAGGTCAGATTTAGACATTTTAAGTTGAAGAGGCCTTTGAGATACTGAGATGGAAATATTCTAGTAGATAGCTAGATATGAATGTAGAAAGGTCCAGGTTAGAGAAAGATTTGCATTTGTGTATGTTTTCTGTTTGTATTATTTCCCCGTCCTTTATACTTACTGTTCCTAGGGTTTACGTTGGGAAAAAATACTTTGTTTTCCAAACTTCAAAGAATGGTAAATACAAAATGTTTTGTTTAGTTTTCCTCTTTCTTGGCTAGGAAGTAATTCTGAACCAGTGAGCAGTCGCAGTGCTGAAGGATATGCTTATCCACTTGTTAAATGAACAAATGGTGGGATTATGAGTGTTTCTTTTGTTCTGTGTACTTTTATGTGTTTTAAATTTTTGTCTAAGTGATTAAAAATGGAATAGTGTTTGGCCATTTGTATTTGAGTGGCTTCTATAAATGTAGTTTTCATCTGTTGGGCCTATGATATTGGCTTTAAGGACATCTTATCTCATTTAATCCTCACAATACCTTGTGGTTAGTGGTATTCTCATTTTACAGATACGATTAAACTTAGAGAAGTTAAGTAGTTTTGCCACAGTTTATACAGCAAGTGGCAGAACAGTGTTTGAACCCAGACTGGTCTAACTCTGTTCTACATAATCTTTAGACTCTAAGTTGTCTTTAGGGACTACCAAAAAAAAACTAAGCTGCTTTCAAGCTGTCTTCCTTTGACATTGACCATATGACATACATATACCTGCTTAAGAGTAGAAATTGGCCCGGCACGGTGACGCACACCTGTAATCCCAGCACTTTGGGTGGCCAAGGCCAGTTGATCACCTGTAGTCTGGAGTTTGAGACTAGCCTGACCAACATGGCAAAACACCATCTCTACTAAAAATACAAAATTAGCTGGGCATGCATGCCTGTAATCCCAGCTCCTCAGGAGACTGAGGCAGTAGAATCACTTGAACTCACGAGGCAGAGGTTGCAGTGAGCCAAGATTGCACCATTGCACTCCAGCCTGGGCAACAAGAGTGAAACTCCATCTCAAAAAAAAAAAAAGAGTAAACACTATCTTGTATTGATGTAATACTTTTTTGAGTTTTACATGCTTTGTATATGTTGTCAAGCTCTCAGTAACAAAGTTTGAGTGGCAGCACCCCCTAACAGTTGAGGCATATGTGATTAAAGAGCCAAACAAAGAATCCACACAGGTGCACTGGGTTCTGAGTCTCGTTATAGTAAGTACTCTGCCCTGGAGGACTTGAGCTGATGTTCACCAGAAGCTAAAGTGATTATTATATAATGTTTAGAGATAATGTTTAGATAGTTTGCTTAGAATCTGTTATAATGTTTAAGCTCTGTTTGCTTTATAGTAGAGAACTTCCTGTACTGGACTGTGGACCGATAAAGCCAGACATCTGTGCTTCCAACTCAGCAGGTAAAAGTTGACATTTTCAGCATATGCAATATTGAACCATCTCTTTATATCTCCATGCAGGCCTAGTCAAGATGAATTCATTAGAACAGGAAACTTTTCATTTTAGGGTCTGTTGACCATATGTTTTATAGTTTGTCAATTTTTCTGTTTTAATTGACTGTTTGGAAGATCAGATTGAGATATTTTCTGTTTGATTATTTAATAAATAACTTTGTTAGGCTTTACCTAACAAAAGATAGGTAACTAACCTCAGCAGTGTTTGTCATCTTATTTTGAAATTGAAATATGTATTTTAGCTTTATCACATTTTAAATCTCAGTTGCTTAAAAAAATTTTATAGTTGGCCGGGGGCGGTGGCTCATGCCTGTAATCCCAGCACTTTGGGAGGCTGAGGCAGGTGGATCACGAGGTCAGGAGATCGAGATCATCCTGGCTAACATGGTTAAACCCCATCTCTACTAAAAGTACAAAAAATTAGCCGAGGTTGGTGGTGGGCACCTGTAGTCCCAGCTACTCAGGAGGCTGAGGCAGCAGAATGATGTGAACCCGGGAGGCAGAGCTTGCAGTGAGCCGAGATCGCGCCACTGCACTCCAACCTGGGCAACAGTGCAAAACTCTGTCTCAAAAAAATATATATATAGTTAACAGGTAGTCAGAAGTTTAAATACCTGAATCTTTATTTCACAGGGCATAACTTAGTATGAAAGTTAATTTTACTTTGACTTTCAAATTTTACAAGTATATTTAAAATATATTTTATTTTATAAGTATATTTAAAATAAATATATTTAAAGTTAAAAATTCTTAAGATGATCAAGAAAAATTCTGAAATATCTGTTTCTTTTTATATAATATAATGGAGTTATTTTAATAAAGAGGAATTATTACATAATTCGCTGAAAACTCTGCTTCATATTTGTCACATTAGACCTTAAAAGAGCCTCTGAATTCTAAGTCATTTTTTACAACAGCCTTTGAATAACTCAGTTATTTTGTCTTTAAAGTTTCTATAGTTGAATATTATTTCTTTTCAGCAAGTGAAATAAAACATGATCCCAAAGATGCAAACACTTCCTTAGGAGAAGTTGCTAATGAGACCTCTGAAAATGAAACACTGGGAGACTTCAGTGAACAAATAAAAGGTTCAGACTTGGATGAAAAGGTACTAGGGGATCTTTTGCATGTTTTTATTTCTTGGTCTTAAATAGTGGTAATGCATAAATCCATCTTAACAGTGCTATCGGGTGGCGAGTATAACTCCCTTTATTGAATAAAAGAATCAAGTCGCTGTAGCCATGGGATGTATCCCTTGATATTTGGTGTAAGCATAGTATAAAAAAGATTTTCCTTGCCTGGGAAAATGGGATGTACTGTTTAATTACATACTGTAGTTAGCTTTTTAGTATCTGAAGTTTGCCACAAACCTATGAAAGTCTTTCTAAATAAAATATTACATATTTTTCTGCCTCAGAAAACACTATAATACTGAAAATCGTTTGATCTTCCTTAATTTTCAGGTAGCATAGTACTTGAGGGCCATGCTTCCTAGTATGGGATGATTTCTTTGTTTTGTTTGAGGGAAGGGGGATTATATATTTATCCTTCTAATACCATCGTAGGCTTCAAAGTACTAACCCTTTACAAAATATGAGACTTAGTAATATTTGCTCTTAAGATGTCTGGCCCCCAAATTTGGGAATTAACAAACTTGTTTTCATCTCTCTCTTACATTTTAGGAACACTACAGGGTAAATAGATTGACTTATGGGACATATGCCTGGCCTATTGCTTTTCTGCTCTTGTAAATGGCTGACTGTAAATTTTTAGAAATGCTTCCTTATTGATCTTTTACTTCCCACTACATGTGTATGTGTGTACAAGTATGTATGTATGTACAAGTGCACACATGTATAGTGAGAAATAAAAGATCAATATGCCAGGTGCAGTGACTCGGGCCTGTTATCCCAGCACTTTAGGAGGCTGAGGTGAGAGGACTACTTGAGGCCAGGAATTTGAGACCAGCTTGAGCAACATAGTGAGACCCTGTCTCTACAAAAAAAAAATTCTTTTTTTTATTAGCCAGGCATGCTGGCATCCACCTGTAGTCACAGCTACTTGGCAGGGTGGAGGTGGGAGAATAGCTTGAGCCTGGGAGGTCAAGTCTGCAGTGAGTCATGTTCGGGCCACTGCACTCCAGCCTGGGCAACAAAGCAAGACCTGACTCAAAGAAGAAAAGGTAGGGGCGCGCATGCGCCTGTGTGCGTGTGTGTGCGTGTGTATCTATTATATACGTGTGTGTGTGTGAATGATTCTTTTCCAGAGGCCTTTTCTTTTCTTCTGTGTATCACTTGTCAATTTTTAGGTTTACCTTAGTAGTAATTACTTTATGATTCTACTGTTGGGCTCCTGATAAAGTACTAGTGTACTTTTTTTAACTTTTTATTTTGAAATAGAGATTCACAGGAAGTTACAAAGGTAGTTCAGAGAGGACCAATGTTGCCTTCACCTAGTTTTCCCCTACCTCTTACATCTTAAAGTATAAGAAGCAGGAATTTGATATTGATAAAATATGTTTGTGTAGCTCAGTGTATTTTATCAAATATGCAGATTTATGTGACCACCACTGCAGTCAAAGAGCTATGGTAGCACCACAAAGATCTCCCTTATGCTACCTCTTAACAGTCATACCTCTCTCCCTCCACCAATAATTTCTATAGTTTTGGCATTTTAAAATGTAGATTCATAAGAGGTTGGCTAGAGGATTATTAATTGATAATTCTAAAAACAAAACCAGCTTTAGTTTTACTGATTTTTTTTTTCCTATGTTGCTTTTTTGTTTTCAGTTTCACTGATTTCTGCTCTGGTTATTTCCTCCTTCTCCTTACTTCGGATTAATTTGTTGTTCTTTTTGTAGCTTCCTAAAGTTGCAGCCAAGGTCATTGATTTATTATTTTCTTAATTATTTTCTAATAGAGACATTTAGTGCTATATATTTATCCATAAATACTGTTTCAGCACCATCCCACTTTTTGTTGAGATAAATTGTGGATTCACCTGTGTTATAAGAAATAATACATAGATATCTATGTACCCTTTACCTAGTTTCTCCCAATTGTAATATATTGCACAACCACAGTACAATATCACAACCAGAATACTGGCATTAATACAATCAAGATATTACAGACCATTTCCATCACCACATGGATCCCTCATGTTGCCCTTTGATAGTGCACACCTACTTTCTTCTCTCTTTCCTCCATCGCCCATTCCTTAATCCTGGACAACCACATATCTGTTCTGCATTTCTATAATTTGGTCATTTCAAGAATATTATATAAATGGAATCATACAGTATGTAACCTCTTCAGATTGGTTTCTTTTTTTTTTTCCCCACCTGGCATAATCCTGTGGATATTCAACCAAATCATTGCATATATCGATAGTTCATTCATTTTTACTGTTTAGTAATACTCCATGGTATGAGTGTACCATAGTTTGTTTAGCTATTTGCTCATTGATGGATATCTAGTTTGGGACTGTTACAGGATAAAGCTGCTATCTATAAATATTCATGTACAGGTTTTTGTGTATCTATGTGTTTTAATTTCTCTGGAATAAATGGGCTGTAACTGCTGAACTATATGGTAGTCGCATGTTAGGTTTTAACCTGGGTGAACTCATCCTCCAGATTACTCCCCTGCGGTTAGACTCAGTTGAAATGTTTGTTCAGTTCTTTGAGTCTTAGCCGGGCTCTTTGGAATCCACGTTACATACATATTGTTCAGAGATCAGCTAGAGATTTGGGTCAAGTTATAAGTAGATTTGGGGACTTTGTCTGTTACATTTTCTCCCAGATTCCTAGCCTCATTTTCTGATTTTACCCCAAACTCTGTTCTTCTGGTTCTTTGTTAGTAGGGCAAATTGTTGTTCTCCCCAAGTGGTTCCAACTAGGGCCTGCCCTTGGGTATACAGCCATAAAAACAAGACAGTTACCCAGTGGCATTCCATCTTTCTGAGTGTAGACTTCCCTCTAGGTTCTGCCTGCTTTTCATATCTCTCCAGGGTTTTCAGGTAGTTTAAAAATATTTTATCCAGGGTTTATGGTTGTTATCTGCAGAAGAGTTACCCCAATAGGAGATTCTCTGCCATTTCTCAAAGTACACCCATTGTGAATTCTTTTGAATTTCATCCAGATGGTAGCATACTGTTCTTTACCTTGCTTGAGATGTTTTTCCTTTCAATGTATGTAATGATGTCTTGTTTTTATAGTTGTATAATTACCTACTATATGAATATACTCTAACAAGTCCCACTACTGATGGACACTTGGTTTGTTTCCATTTTTTTGCTATTTAAATATTGCTGCATTATGCATCCTTGAGCATAAGGCATTTTGCATATGTGCAAGCATTTTTGGATTAATTCCTAGAAGTGGAGTTGTCAAATTGTCCTTCACAGAGATTGCTTTGATGTATACTTTCAACAACATTGTGTGAGAGTGCCATTTTCTCCCCACACACTAATTCATTATTAATTTTTTGTCCATCTGCCTATTTTTATAAATGACTTTGTTTTAGTTTTAATATGCATTTCTCTTATGAGTCTAGTTAAACATCTTTAGAAGCCATTTATATTGTTTTCTATGAACTTGCTGTTTATGTCCTGGTATGGTTGGCTGTGGTCCCACCCAAAATCTCATCTTGAATCCACATATACCCCACAATCCCTGCATGTCAAGGGAGAGACCAGGTGGGGGTAATGGAATCATGGGGGCAGTTCCCCCCTTGCTATTTTGTGATAGTGAATTCTCATGAAATCTGATGGTTTTATCAGCATTTAGTAGTTCCTCCTGCATTCATTCTCCTTCCTGCCACCTTGTGAAGAAGGTGCCTTGCTTCCTCTTCACCTTGTGTAAGTTTCCTGAGGCCTCCCCAAACCATGCTGAACTGCGAGTCAATTAAAACCCCTTTCCTTTATAAATTACCCAGTCTTGGACAGTTCTTTATAGTAGCATAAAAATGGACTAATACATGCCCACTTGCCCATTTTCTTCCGGATTTGATCTTTTTACTTGTAGGAACGTTTCATGATATAAACTTATCTGTTCTTTGTCATATGTGGCTATACCTTTTCCTGGATTTCATTTGTTTTGACTTAGTTTAGGAGCTTTTCACCTTGTAAAAGCCTTTTATTTTTATTTAATCAAATATGTCAGTTTTCTTTCATAATAGGAGTTACAAGTCAGATTTAGAGAAACTCTTCCCCATCTCAACATTTAAAATTTTCTCTCATATTTTCTTTTAGGTTTTTTTGGTGTTATTTATTATGTTTAAATTTTTAATCAAACTAAAATTTATCTTAGGAGAAGGAATATAGAAACAATGTAACTTTTCCTTGTTTTAGCAGATGACATTTTGTACTCTTTATTCTCTTAACATATGAAAATATTTAAAATATTTGTAGTCAAACCTATTGATATCTTACTTCATGGTTTCTGCCTTTGGTGTCATGCTTAGGCTTTCCAAATCCTCCAGATTATATACTCATTTATATATTTGATTTGTTTTGCTATTTTATTTTATTTTCTACTTTTAGAATTTATTTTTAATTTAATGAAATCTTTAATGAACCTAAAAGGTATTTTGGCATATGGTGAGTTGGGAGCACACTTATTTTCCATCCAATTAACTAGCCAGTTGTTCTACCATTTATTGAATCATTTCCTCCTAAATTTCAAGTGCCATATTGAATATTTTCAGTTTTATGTATAGATCTGTTTCTTTTCTTTTGTTTCATTGATTGCTAGTCCTTACACCAATAGCATACTATCAATTTTTTGAAAAATAGTAAGTAAAATATTAAATAGTAAAGTGTTTTTGGGTGGTTCTCTCTCATGTATTTTTTTTAAACAGTGCTTTAAACTCACATTGTAATTTCTTTAATGTATAAATTAATTTGGGGAGAACCAACATGTTTAACTCTAGTATTCTCATTCAGGAACATGGTAGTTCCTTCAGTTTGTTATGTTTTATGTTTCTCAGTTGATTTTTGTAGTTTTCTAAGATTTCTAGGTTGTCTTCCAAGGCTTTTATAGTTTTGGGTTTTAACATTTAAGTTTTTAACCCATCTCGAGTTGATTTTTGTAGTTTTCTAAGATTTCTAGGTTGTCTTCCAAGGCTTTTATAGTTTTGGGTTTTAACATTTAAGTTTTTAACCCATCTTGAGTTGATTTTTGCATATGGTAAAAGAAGGGTCCAGTTTCAGTCTTCTGCATGTGGCTAGCCAGTTACCCAGCACCATTTATTGAATAGAGAGTCCTCTCCCCATTGCTTGTTTTTGTCAGCTTTGTCGAAGGTCAGATGGTTGTAGGTGTGCAGCCTTATTCCTATGCTGTCTATTCAGTTCTATTAGTCCGTGTATCTGTTTTTGTACCAGTACCATGCAGTTTTGGTTATTGTAGCCCTGTAGTATAGTTTGAAGTCAGTAACATGATGCGTCCAGCTTTGTTCTTGTTGCTTAGGATTGCCTTGTCTATTTGCGCTCCTTTTGAGTTTCATATGAATTTTTGCTAGTTCTCTGAAGAATGTCATTGATAGTTTAATAGGAATAACATTGAATCCATAAATTACTTTGGGCAGTATGGCCATTTTAATGAGATTGCTCCTTCCTATCCATGATCATGGAAAGTTTTCCCATTAGTTGATGTCCTCTCTGATTTCTTTGAGCAGTGTTTTATAATTCTCATCATAGAGGTCTTTCACTTTCCTGGTTAGCTGTATTCTTAGGTATTTTATTCTTTTAGTGGATGACTGTTTTTTCAAAAGTTTAGTATTTGAACATGTATAACCTTCTTATGACTGGAAAATCATGATTTCAAAACAGCTACTTGTGAAATGTAAGTATAGTTATATTTAAAACACATTTAAATATTTCTTATGAAAAATAAATTTTATGTTCACAAATACCGCTTTAAAATAACTCAAAGCTCAAGCTTTTTTCTGAATAAAAAGAAACTCAACTTAAGTTTTACCTAATGATTTGAAATAGCGACTTGGGTAATTAAAGGTGATATCAAAACCTGGACAAATGTTTTGACTTATATTAATTTTTCTCTTAAGCAGCAGTGGAAATTTTAAAGTCAGGATTCAGTATTTTAAATTATGTAGAATAGAATTGTTTTTAGGGATTGGCCATAAACTAGTTGTTTAATTAACATCGAATACATTATAATAAATCCAGTAAGCCTCATAGCTTAGTGTGTAATACAGAGACATTCACTTGTTCTTATTTAACCATAATCTCTTCACAGCATAGATTTACAGACAAAGTGATTACCAAAGAAGAAAAAGAAAATATTTATGAAGTTCGCAAAAGGTCTGTAACATAATTCTTAATTATATAACTTAAAATAGTCACTCGTCTAATTTGTATCTTGAGTATGTTTTTTGTTCTCTACTGTTTATATGCTTGGGCTATATGCCATTAGCCATATATAGGTATACTTTAATTAATGTGTCAGATGTACTCAGGTGTAAGGGGTATTGTAAATTACCTTAAAGCTGTCACTAAGTTTTTTGAGTCATTAAAATATTTTTTGAGGAAAGATAAGGAGTAGTGATAAAAAGAAAAAATGATGTATGTTTGACTTTTATGAAGATAAGAGTGGCTGAAATCAGACTCACATTGCAGTTTGCAAGGATCTTACATGGATGCAGTGATTCATACGGAGAGTTATAGCACACTCTCTGGAACATATAAAACCGCATTTAGAGTTGGAGGACACCTTAAAGATCATCTGATCCATCCTCCACCACCCTCATTTTGCATTTGAGGCAAGGCTCACCCAGGTCAGGTGATGGATATATCTGAGGCCTTTAATGTTAAGGCAGTAATTTTCAAAGTGTGATCCTTGGAGAAGCATCATCATGCATGAACTTGTCAGAAATTGAAATTATTGGGTCCCATCTCAGACCTACTGAATCAAACTTTGGCGATGGGCCTATCAATCTGTTTTTAACAAGACCACCAGCTGATTTTGATGCATGCTCAAGTTTGAGAACTACTGTGTTAAGGGAAAGGCTAGACAAGAATTAGATTGGTATAGAAGGTTTAGTATGGTTCATGACCATTTGGAGATACTAAAGAAAAAGGAAGATACTAAAGAAAAAGCAACAAGATTAACTTTTTTTTTCTATTGCAATCATTTTGCTTACAAACTAAGATAGTGTAACTGCAGCCTGCAAAGGTTTATCAACTTGACTCTGTCATAGTGATCACCAGTGTGACAATTATTGGTTAAGTCATTACATCACCATGGGCTTCAGTCATCTGATCAAAAATAAAAGATAGATAATCTCTTCCATCTGTAGAAATTCATAATTTCTATTTCTTTATGTTGCCGCTTTTGTTTTATTTGCGGGGAACATACTGATAATACATATAAGTGACATCCCAAGTTGGGGAAAGAAATGAAGATCTTTTTTTTGTGTGAAAATCTTAAATTCTATCCATGCTACTAAATTTCAACTGTTGTAAGTATGGCTCCCTTTTCTTACTACTTTTATTCTCCTCTGGCCCAGAAAACACAAGCTGAAAAAGCTTATTAGAATTATTTTTAAGGTAAACATTATAGTATCTGAATGTTAGTGTAAACCTTTCTCCTAAAAAGTAAATGCATTTGTATTTACTAATCAGCTCTGAAGTACTTCTTTCCCTCCCCTTGCTTAAGTTATTTTTCTAGAGAAGTAGTGTCCAAATTAAATTTTTGTAAAATGGGTTATGTAGGATCTCACATATTAAAATACAATTAAAGCTGTTTAAATCAGTCACCCTGAAACAATAACATTTTTAATACCTTTTCCCCAGAGAAAGCTCTCAAAGACCTTTATAGGCTTATTGTATATACTTTTCTTGAAGAATAATTTATAATTCATTTAATTACATTATCAGTAGAATAATTTAATGACCTCTTCTGGATTAAAACACTAACCTAACTCCTCCTCAGACCTTTTGTTTAGCATGGTCAAAAATATTTTGCTCTAATCTTAACCACACCACCCCATTCCTTCCTCTACTCCAACCACTTAAGAAGTGCTGGTTTTCTAGTTAAGAAGGCAGGAACAACCTATTAGAGATGTTAAAGAATTTTAATATATACAGGTATACCTTGGAGGTATTGCGGGTTTGAGTTCAGACTACTGCTGTAAAGCAAATATTGCAATAAAATGAGTCATATGAATTTTTTTTGTTTCCCAGTGCATAGAATGGTTATGCTTACACTATAGTCTATTAAGTGTGCAATAGCATTATGTCTTTAAAAAAATGTACACACCTTCATTTAAAAATACTTTATTGCCAAAAAGTTCTTACATCATCTGAGCCTTCAGTGAGTCATAATTGCCTGGATGTTGATGGCTGCTTACTGAATAGGGTGGTTGAAGATTGGAGTGAAGGTTGAAGGTTGAGGTGGCTGTGGCAGTTTCTTAAAATAAGACAACAATGCAGTTTGCTGCATCAGCTGACGGTTCTTTTCACAAAAGATTTCTCTGTGGCATGTGATGCTGTTTGATAGCATTTTACCAACAATAGAACTTCTTTCAAATTTGGATTCAATCCTCTCAAACTCTACCTCTGCTTTATCAGCTAGTTTGTGTGATATTCTGAGTCCTTTGCCACTTAAACAATGTTCATGGCTTCTTCATCAGTAGTAGATTTCATCTCAAGAAACCACTTTCTTTGCTCATCCGTAAGAAGCAACTCTTCATCCATTCAAGTTTTATCATGAGATTGCAGCAATTCAGTTACAACTTTAGGCTCCACTGCTAGTTCTAGTTTTCTTGCTGTGTCCTTCACATTTGCGGTGACTTCTACCACTAAAGTACTTAAACCCTGAAAATCATCTATGAGGGTTGGAATCAACTTCCTCCAGACTGCTAATGTTGATATGTTGACCTCTTTTAAATCACAAATGTTTTTAATGGCACCTAGAATGGTGAGTTCTTTCTAGGTTTTCAATTTACTTTGCCAAGATCTATCAGAGATATCACTATCCATGGCAGATAGAGCCTAATTAAATGTATTTCTTAAATAATAAGACTTGAAAGTCAAAATTGCTTCTTGATTCATAGATTGCAGAATAGATGTTGTGTTAGCAGGCATAAAAACAACATTCAGGCTGAGCGTGGTGGCTCACGCCTGTAATCCCAGCAATTTGGGAGGCCAAGGTGGGTGGATCACGAGGTCAGGAGTTCAGCACCAGCCTGGCCAAGATGGTGAAACCCCACCTCTACTAAAAATACCAAAATTAGCCAGGCGTGGTGGCAGGCACTTGCAATCCTAGCGACTGAGGAGGCTGAGGCAGAGAATTGCTTGAACCCGGGAGGCAGAGGTTGCAGTGAGCTGAGATCATGCCACTGCACTCCAGCCTGGGCAACAGAGCAAGACTCCTTCTCAAAAAACAAACAAACAAAAAAACACAATATTCATCTCCTTGAGCATGTCTGGCAGAGTTCTTGGGTGACAAAATACATTGTCAATGAGCAGTGATATTTTGAAAGGAATCTTTTTTGAGCAATAGATCTCAATAGTAGGCTTAAAATATTCAGTAAACCATGCTTTAAACAGATGTGCTGTTGTACAGGCTTTGATGTTTCATTTATAGAGCACAGAAAGAATAGATTTAACATAATTCTTAGGGCCCTATGATTTTTGAAATGGTTAAAGTTAACAGCTGCATTATCCCTTAACAGGAGAGAGCCAGTCTATTTGTTGAATCTTTGAAGCCAGGCATTAACTTTTCTTTAGCTATGAAAGTCCTAGATGGTATCTTCTTCCAGTATAAGGCAGTTTTGTCTATATTGAAAATCAGTTTGTTGTAGCTTCCTTCATCAGTTATCTTAGCTGGATCTTCTGGATAACTTGCTGCAACTTTTCCATTAGCACTTCCTGTTTGACCTTGCACTTCTATGTTACAGAGATGGCTTGTTTCATCAAACCTCATGAACCAATTCTGCTAGCTTCATACTTCTGTAACTTTCTTATCTCTCACAGCCCTCACAGAATTGAAGAGAGTTAGGGTCTTGCTCTGTATTAGGGACTGGTTTGATCTTCCATCTAGATCACTCAAACTTTCTCCATTTCCGCAATAAGGCTGTTTCACTTCCTTTTCATTCACATGTTCACTGGAGTAGCACTTTGAATTTCCTTGAAGAACTTTTCCTTTACATTGACAGCTTGGTTAACTATTTGGTACAAGAGGCCTACCTTTTGGCCTATCTTGTTCATCAACATGCCTTCCTCACTAAGCTTAATCATTTCTAGCTTTTGATTTAAAGTGAGAGATGTGAGACCCCTCTTTTCACTTGACTACTTAGGGGACATTGTAGGGTCATTAACTGGTCTAATTTCAATATTGTTTTGTCTCAGGAAATGGGGAGGCCTAAGGAGAGGGAGAAAGATAGGGGAACAGCCAGTTGGTGGTGCAGTCAGAACACACACATCATTCATTGATTAAGTGCACCCTCTTATAAGGGCTTAGTTTTCATGGTGCTCTGAAACAATATCAGTAGTAATATTGATCACTGATAACGGATCACCATAACAGATAAAATCATAATGAAAAAATTTGAAATATTGTGAGAATTACCAAAATGTGACACAGAGACGTAAGTGAGCATATGCTGTTAAAAAATGGCACCAGTTAGACTTGCTGGACTAGGGTTGCCACAGTCCTTCAATTTGTAAAAAAATAAAAATAAAAACTTTTTTAAAAAAGAAATATCTGCAAAGGATTACTTTAATGTTTAAAAATGCATTTAAATTCTGATGTTAGTTTTTCCTTTCACACAGCAAAGATTCTAGAAATGCCGACATTATGGTTGGCGAATGTCAGTTTGCAGCACCAGTCCCGAAACCTCTGTGCTTATTAGTACCTCCTTTGAATCTAAGTGGTCATCAAGAAGACACAATACTGAATACCTGGATGAATGGTACTATTTGTTTTCTTAATGAAATCCTGTTGGCTTTTGGTAATATAGAAACTAGGAGATTTTTCTACCAAAAACAAGATGATTAAAAAAGAAAAATGGAAACATGTAAAATATGTTAAAATTAGAAAGTCTGTGCACCTTTACTTAGTACTTTTTTTTTTTTTGAGACAGAGTCTCACACAGTTGCCCAGGCTGGAGTGCAGTGGCACGATCTCAGCTCACTGCAACCTGTACCTCCCCAGGTTCAAGCGATTCTCCTGCCTCAGCCTCCTGAGTAGCTGGGATTACAGGCACCCACTGCCATGCCCGGCTAATTTTTTGTATTTTTAGTAGAGACGGGGTTTCACTATGTTGACCAGGCTGGTCTTGAACTCCTGACCTCGTAATCTGCCTACCTCAGTCTCCCAAAGTGCTGAAATTACAGGTGTGAGCTACCACGCCCAGCCTACTTAGTACTTTTGATGGAACAATGTGTGAAATATCTGTATTTATGTGATAGTGGTAGTATGAGTAAATTACAGATTGTATCTAAAATATATTTTGATGGAGTGTATTTGTGTATGTATTTTAGAACTTGTGTCAGTTTTTTGATAATTAACAGTACTTTGAACAAAATAGACTACATTAAAGGATGAATTTAGAATCTATAAAATCACGTTGTATAGCACACACCTAACTTTTCTATACCTACCCAGTACTGACTTCATGCTGCCTCGTGTTGTATACTGTAACAGCAAGCTCATGATGGTCATGTGTTTTATCTTAAAAAGTCTTACAGTTTTCATAATGCAAATTACTGTGAAGCTATGCAGCAAAAACTTCAGCTTGTTTCAGATTATAGCTGGATGCTGCCAAAGTAAAAAATAAATGATTTAAAATTAAAAATACTTTTATTTTTATTTGTTATTTTTATCTTTAGAAAAGAACATTTTTAAATGCCCTAGTTCTCTTTTTAAAAGACCAACATTAAGGGATATGATGCCTGGTGTATTAGTTTGCTTGGGCTGCCATAATAAAATGCCACAGATTAAAGGTCTCAAACAACAGAAATTTATTTTGTACAGTGCTAGAAGTTCAAGACTAAGGTTCTAGAAGGGTTCATTTTCTGATGAGGGCTCTGTTTCTGGCTTGCAGATGGCTACCTTCTTGCTAAGTCCTCACATAACTTTTCCTTGGTGTGTGCAAGGAAAGAGTGTAAGCTCTGTGGTGCCTATTCTTTTTTTTTTTTTTTTTTTTAAAGACAGAGTCTCACTCTGTAGCCCAGGCTGGAGTGCAATGGTGTGATCTTGGCTCCCTACAACTCCCAGGTTCAAGTGATTCTCCTGCCTCAGCCTCCCGAGTAGCTGAGATTACAGGCACACACCACCATGCCTGGCTAAATTTTGTATTTTTAGTAGAAATGGGTTTCACCATGTTGGCCAGGCTGGTCTCAAACTCCCGACCTCAGGCAGTCTGCCCACCTGGGCCTCCCAAAGTGCTGAGATTACAGGTGTAAGCCACCACACCAGGCTGGCGCCTATTCGTATAAGGACATTAATTCCATTGATTCAGGACCCCACCTTTATGACCTCATTTAACCTTATTAACTTCTATAAACACCCTATCTCCAAATATAGTCATATTGAGGGTTAGGGCTTCAACATGTGAATTTTGTGGGGACACAGTTCAGTACATCGCACCTGGATTTGTCACTAGTTTTCTTCCCTTAGAAATGTTCATTGTGTATAATATTTGTCTATTTAACTTAGAGACATATCATTTGAATACAGTGCCCAATACTGCTATGTGAGGTTTTTAAGAAAGTTGTCTGCAGCTTATAGTGAGTTTAAAATTTTAAATTCAGGTCTAGAAATACTTGAAGGCACCTAAGATGTAAATCACACTGTATTTCACAGGAACACACATGGCAGCACAGTCTGTGAATTGAACATGAATATTTCAAAGTGAAACTTTAAAGCAGATAGTAGTGATCATCTATTTCATTGTTATGAAGAAAATAAATTGTAACATATTGGTGTGTAATGTCACTCTAAATCATTTCTAGATTTCAGATTTCTGGGAAAACATTCTGTCCTAAAGCTGCAGAATCCTGAAACTTGTGAAATATTTAAGAGGGAAAAAAATGTGGGGGTAAGTCTACTTTTTAAAAAAGTAATAATCTGTCTCTTTGTCTTCCCCCTCCTCCTCCTTCTCCTCCCTCCTCTTCCTCACTTTCCTCCACTCCCTCTTTTACCCTCCCCTTAAAAAAATAATTTCATAAAACCAATACTTTGGACCTTTTGGTTTTATTTCCATATATATATATATATAATTTTTTTTTTGAGACGGAATCTTGCTCTTGTCATCAGGCTGGAGTACAATGGCATGATCTCGGCTCACTGCAACCTCCGCCTCCTGGGTTTGAGCCTCAGCCTCAAGATTCTCCTGCCTCAGCCTCTTGAGTAGCTGGGATTACAGGTGCCCACCACCACACCTGGCTAAGTTTTGTATTTTTAGTAGAGATGGGGTTTCGCCATGTTGGCCAGGCTAGTCTCTAACTCCTGTCCTCGTGATCCTCCTTCCTTGGCCTCCCAAAGTGCTGGGATTACAGGTGTGAGCCACTGTGCCCAGCCTATCATCATTTTTTAAGCAGTTCCAGATATTATATGGATTTTGAATAGAGGTTTGTGGTAAGAGGTAGAAAATAAGTAGTGACTTAGAAGATATTAACAAACAGCACAAGAGGTTGAAAACAGCAGAGGGAGAACATCCAAAAAGAAAAAACAGGCTGAATAGTTTTCTGTGATGACAGAGAAAGCTGCTGATATAAAGCAGTTTATGAAGCAGTTAAAAAGTTTTAACTCTCATTTGCCTTGTTCTATTAACCAGAAAAACTAAGGAGAATTTTGGTTCTAATAAGTGCATCTGAAATATAGTGCATATTATAATAGAATTAACTTTTTGTAAAATAGAGACAGGTATATAAAAGGGAGGAGGAATGTGTACATTTTTTTAATTATGTAAAATATGTGGGGGCAGGGAGTCCGTGGGATATTTCTGTTCCTTAATTTTTCTGTGAACCTATACCTGCTCCAAAAAAACAGTCTTAAAAAATGAGAATTATAAAGTGCCATTTTCCATACCACTTATAATATACTGTCTTGTAGTTGTTTTTCTGTCATCTGTATTTCATCCCTCTAATAGATGATAAATTTCTAGAGGGTGCCTTCCACAGAAAAAGTGCTCAATAAATATCTGTCATTGGTGAAAAAAAAAAAAGAGACATAAAAGAGAATAACCTTGATGGAATATTTTACACAAAGATAAATTTTTTAAAATCCAGACAAATCACTCTGAAATGATTTTTAAATTATTTTTGAAAATATAAATTGTTTGAAGTTTTATTTTTTCTTATCAAATTAGCAAACAAGTTATCTTGATACTCTTTGGAGTATATGTAATTTGTGTTGCTTCAAATGCTGTCTTGCTTAACTATAGTGGATGCTTTACAGTTAATACAGAAAGTGAATCTTTCTAATTTTCTAGGTGTTCCAGAAGTCCCTAGGGTTGATGATACCCTATAAATATTGCAAATTTCATTTTAATACGTTACGTGGCTGTGAGCGACCACTGTGCAAGTTTGCTCATGTGCCTGAACAAGGGGATGAAAAGGTAAAACATATAAAGTCTTTAAAGTAGAGATTGTTTTAATAACTATCTCAGTCGTGCATTTTAATTTAGATTTTCATTGACTCCTAATAGCATTGATGTGAGTTTTGCCTGCTTTTGTTCTTTATATAAAAGAAATCATATGTGTATTCTTTTGTCTATCTTCTTTTGCTCAATATTTTTGAACAAACACCTATTGTAGATGTTTCTCATTGTTGTATAATAGTTAATATTCCATTTTGTGAGTATATCAAAATGGAATATTGGGTGGAGCAGATTTGGATATTACAATTGTGATGCTATCAGTGTTCTGCATGTCTTTTGGTGAACATATGTATACATTATGATAGGTTATACTTAAAACTGGAACTGCTGTGTCATAGGGCCTACATATATTCAGCCTTAGTAGATAACAGCCGAACAGTTTTCCAGAGGAGTTTTACCAAATTACACTCCTACCAGCAATGTCTGAGAATTCTGGTTGTTTCACATCCTTACCAGCTCTTGATATTATTAGCCTTTTGCATTTAGCCATTCTGGCGGGTGGGTAGTGATACCTTCCCTGATGATTGATGAAGTTGAGCACTTTTCAGGATGTTTATTGGGCATTAGTAGGATATGCTGTATTTGGAAGCATACTGATATTTTCCCTATATTCTGTGGGATTCTTTTTCTTCTCTATCTACAATAATTGATCATATAATCTGTATACAAGTTCTCAGTTGTGTGTGTGTGTATGTATATCTATCTATATAAAATCATTTACTACTTTAGAAGTTGCCTTTTCACCTTTTGTATTTTGTTTTTTTAATTTTTAATTTAAAATTACAAGTTGAAAACTATAGTTTATTTATGGGGTACAGTGTGATGTTTTGATTTATGAATATGATATGGAATAATTAAATCAAGCTAATTAACATATCTGTCACCTAGGATACTATCTTTTTTTGTGGTGAGAACATTTGAAATTTACTCTTAGCAATTATGAAATGTACATTATTATTTGCTATAGTCACCACACCATGCAGTAGATATCAAAGAAAAAAAACTTTTTCTTCCTGTTTAATCGAGGCTTGGTACTCTTTGACCATCATCTCCCCATTCCCCTTACCACCCTTCACCCCTGTCCTCTGGTAACTACTGTTCTACTCTCTGCTCCTTTGAGTTTTAGATTCCATATGTAAATGAGAACATATATGGCATTTGTCTTTCTGTACTTGGCTTATTTCAGTTAGCATGTTCTCCAGTCTATCTGTGTTACAGTGACAAAACTTCTTTCTTTTTTTAAGGCTGAATAGTATTTCATTGTGTATATATACCACATTTTCTTAATCCATTCATCCATTGATGGACACTTAGGTTGATTCCATACCTTGGCTGTTGTGAATAGTGCTGCAATGAACATGGAAGTGCCGACATCCCTTCAACATACTGATTTCAAATCTTTTGGGTAAATACACAGAAGTGAGATGCTAGATCATATGGCAATTCTATTTTTAGTTTTTTGAGGAATGACCATACAGTTTTCCATAATGGCTATACTAATTTACATTGCCACCAACAGTATACAAAGATTCCCTTTTCTCCACATCTTCACCAGCACTTGTTATCATTTGTCTTTTTGATAATAGCCATTCTGACAGATGTCAGGCAATATGTCACTGAGGTTTATAATTTGCATTTCTCTGATTCATGATGTTGAGCCTTTTTTCGTACATTTGCCATTTATGTATCTTCTTTTGAGGAATGTTTGTTCAGCTCTCTTGCCCCCCCACCCCCCGTTTTTTTTTTTTGGGGGGACAGAGTCTTGCTCTGTTGCCCAGGCCGGAGTGCAGTGGCACAATCTCGGCTCACTGCAGCCTCCGCCTCCTGGGTTCAAGCAATTATCCTGCCTCCGCCTCCTGAGTAGCTGGGACTGCAGGCCTGCGCCACCACACCTGGCTAAATTTTGTATTTTTAGTAGAGATGGGGTTTCACCATGTTGGCCAGGATGGTCTCCATCTCCTGACCTCATGATCTGCCCGCTTTGGCCTCCCAAAGTGCTGGGATGGACAGGTGTGAGCCACCACGCCCAGCCTCCCTTGCCCATTTTTAAATTGGATTACTTCTGTTCTTTCTAAGTTATTTGAATTATTTATATATTTTAGATACTAACCCCTTATCAAATGTATGGCTTGCAAATATTTTCTCCCAATCTATAGGTTGTCAGAACTTAATCTTAACGAAACCAACAACTATCCTCTAACAAGGAATTTACCACCAGATTGTGCCCAGATAAGGCAAACACCTAGCTATAGCCATTCAAGTAATTTCTCAACTTTGTTTCCACATTCAGTCTGTAAGAAATCCCACTGTTCACACTGTTAAAACAGAGCTCTCTGAACCTCTCTAGTTTGCGGTGCTTCCCCATTCATGAATCTTTTAATGCTCAGATAAACTCTATTAAATTTATTTTTTCTGAAGTTTTTCTTTTAACAGAAGTCAAAACAAAGTTAGCAGGGACACACTGAAGCCTTTCTGTGATAAGGCTTAAAAGGTTGCATGATGGTAAAAGGCTATATTCTAGAAGACCTCTGCTAAAATAATAACTCTCTAATACAGCAAGAGCCAGAGTTTCTTACATCTTCTTTTTGTTTTCAATCTTTTTTCCTCTTTACACTATATTCTCTATTCCACATTCAGAATTATCTTCCTAAAATATGGAATTAATCTGGTCAATAATAAAAAAAATGCCTCCCTTCTGTATACAAAATAAATTCAAATTATTTAGTTTGGCATTCAACAACTTACAATCACATGTCAGTATATTTGTCAAATTTCAGTTCCCACTGATGTACCACCCGCCATGCTCCAATCACACCATCCTCTTCATCCTTTAAAACCCAGCTCAAAGCCACAATAATATGTGGCAAGAAAAGACTATGCACTAAGACCACTAAGATAAGTAAGATAGGTCCCAGCTATCGAGAACCCCATTTGGCAGAGAGACACACAAGCAAACAAATCAATGTTATTTAATATAAAGGATGTGTTATAAAATATGAGCAGAATACAGGTAGGCAAATTATTAATCCAAACAAGTAAGATCAGAAGAAGCTTCATAGAAAAAATAAAAAGACATTCATGGGTGAAAGAATAATAGTCAACACTTACCATATATGCCAGATTCTGTTTCAAGTGCTTTACGTATATTAACTGATTTAATCCTCATTTTGTTGATGATGAAAATGAGAGGCCGGGCGCGGTGTCTCATGCCTGTAATCCCAGCACTTTGGGAGGCCCAGGTGGGTGGATCACCTGAGGTCAGGAGTTCAAGACCAGCCTGGCCAACATTGTGAAACCCTGTCTTTTTTTTTTGGCGTGCCACGGTGACTCAGGCCTGTAATCCCAGCACTTTGGGAGGCTAAGGTGGGCAGATCATTTGAGGTCAGGAGTTGGAGACCAGCTTGACCTACAAAGTGAAACCCCATCTCTACTAAAATACAAAAATTAGCTGGGCATGGTGGCGGGCACCTAGCTATTTGGGAGGTTGAGGCAGGAGTATTGCTTGAACCCAGGAGGTGGAGGTTGCAGTGAGGCGAGTCTGCACCACTGCACTCCAGCCTAGGTGACAGAGCAAGACTCCCTCTCAAAAAACAAAAACAAAAGCAAAAAAAAAAAAACGAAAGAAAAGAAAATGAGAATCAAAAAGAATTTAAGTAAAATAAACATAATAATGACTACCATTTATTGAATATTTACAACATACCAGGCACAATGCTAAGCCCTGAAATGGAAGTAAAGACTTTAATTTTTTTTTTTTTTAGATGGAGTTCTTGTTGCCCAGGCTGGAGTGCAGTGGCACAATTTCAGCTCACTGTAACCTCAGCCTCCTGTGTTCAAGCGATTCTCCTGCCTCAGCCTCCCGAATGGCTGGAATTACAGGCGTGCGCCAACATGCCTGGCTAATTTTGTATTCTTAGTAGAGACAGGGTTTCTTCATGTTGGTCAGGCTGGTCTTGAACCCCCAACCTCAGGTGATCCGCCCACCTTGGCCTCCCAAAGTGCTGGGATTACAGGCATGAGCCACCGCACCCAGCCACCTTTAATTCTTTTAAATGAGAGATGGCAGTTCTTATTTTGTACCTCCACTAGTAGGTTTTTTTTTTTTTAATTGCTCTTGATTCATAATATTTTACATATTTATGGGGTATATGTGACATTTTGTTACATCCATGTGTGTGATTTTTATACATCTATGCATGTAGTGAAATATCATATACCCCATAAATATGTAAAATTTATTGTTATACATCCACATAGTTTACATGTATAGATATAACAAAATATCACATATACCCCATAAATATGTAAAATATTGTGAATCAAGATTAAAAAAAAAGATCAATCAAGTCAGGGTATTTGGTGTATCCATCACCTTGAGTGTTTAGCATTTCTATATGTTGGGAACATTTCAAATTCTCTCTTCTAGCTACTTTGAAATACACAATACATTGTTGCTAACTGTAGTCATCCTACACTGCTATCAAACATTAGAACTTATACCTTCTAACTGTATGTTTATACTATTCGACCAACCACTCTTTTTCCCCCTCCTACCTACACATTCTTCCCAGCCTCTGTATCTATCATTCTACTATCTACCTCAATGAAATCAACTTTTTTAGCTCCCACATAAAAGTGAGAATATGGTGTATGTGTCTTTGTGCCTGCTTATTACCACTTAACATAATGACCTCCAGTTCATCCATATTGCTGCAGACTACATGATTTCATTATTTTTTATGATGAAATAATATTCCATTGTGTATATATACCACATTTTCTTTATTCATTGATCTATTGATGGACACTTGGGTCGATTCCATCTTTGCTATTGTGAATAGTGCTGGAATAAACATGTGAGTACAGGTATCCCTTTAATTTACTGATTTTTTTTTCTTTGGATAAATACCCAGTAGTGGGATTGCTGGATCATATGGTAGTTTTAGTTTTTTAAGAAATCTCCATACTGTTTTCCACAGAGGCTGCACTAATTTACATTCCCACCAACAGTGTATAAGAGTTCTTTTTCCCTGCATCCTCACCAACATTTGTTATTTTCTGTCTTCTTAGTAATAGGCACCCTAACTGGGGTAAGGTAATATCTTACTGTGGTTTAGATTTGCATTTCCCTGATACATGGTAATGTTGAGCATTCTTTCATATACCTGTTAGCCATTTGTATGTCTTCTCTTGAGAAATGTCTGTTCATGTCCTTTGCCCCCTTTTTAATGAGATTATTTGCTTTTTTTACTGTTGAATTGTTTGAGTTCCTTGTATATTCTGGATATTAGTCGTCTGTCACATGAATAGTTTGCAGATATTTTCTTTCATTCAACAGGTTCTCTTCACTCTGTTTGCTGTGCAGAAGCTTTTTGGTTTAATATAGTCCCATTTGTCTTGTTTTTTGTTTTGTTGTCTGTGCTTTTGTAGTTTTTGCTATAAAATCTTTGCCTAGACCAATGTCCTGTAGTATCTCCCCTATGTTTTCTCCTATGGTTTTAGCTGTTAAGTTTTAATCCATCTTGAGTTGATTTTGTGTATAGTGAGAGATAGGGATTCAGTTTCATTCTTCTGGATATGGATATCTTAATTTTCCCAGCACCACTTATTGAAGAGGGTCCTTTCCTTAATGTATGTTCTTGGTGCCTTTGTCAAAAATCAGTTGGCTGTAAATACATAAATTTACTTCTGGATTCTCTGTTCTGTTCCATTGGTCTGTATGTCTGTTTTTATATCAATACCATGCTTTTTTGTTTACTGTTTCCTTATAATGTATTTTGAAGTGAGGTAGTGTAATGCCTCCAGCTTTGTTCTTTTTCTTTCAGAATTGCTTTGCCTATTCTGGCTCTTTTTTGGTTCCCTGTGAATTTTAGGATTGTTTTTCTATGTGAAAAATGACATTGGTATTTTAATAGAGATTACATTGAATCTGTAGATTGCTTTGGGCAGTATTTTTTTTTTTTTTTGGATGGAGTCTTGCCCTGTTGCCAGGCTGGAGGGCAAGTGGCGAGATCTCAGCTCACTGCAACCTCCACCTCCTGGGTTCAAGCAATTCTCCTGCCTTAGCCTCCTGAGTAGCTGGGGCTACAGCCACATGCCACCATTTTTAGTAGAGACGGGTTACACCTTGTTGGCCAGGATGGTCTTGCTCTCCTGACTTCGTGATCTGCCCACCTCAGCCTCCTAAAGTGCTGGGATTACAGGCATAAGCCACTACACCCGGCCCAGTATGGTCATTTTAATGATATTAATCCTTCTTATTTATAAGCTTGGGATGTCTTTCCATTTATTAATGTCCTCTTCAGTCTCTTTCATCAGTGCCTTGTGGTTTTCCTTGTAGAGATCTTTTACCTCCTTGGGTAAAGTTATTCCTAGGTTTTTTTTTGTAACTTTTATAATTGGGAATACTTTCTTGATTTCTCTCTCAGCTATTTCCTTATTGGTATATAGAAACACCGTTAATTTTTGTATTTTGATTTTGTATCCTGCAACTTTACTGATTTATTAATCAGATCTAAGGGTTTTCTGGTGTATTCTTTAGTTTATTTTTAAATATAAAATCATATCAGTAGCAAAGAGTGACAATTTGAGTTCTCTAACTTGGATGCCTTTTATTTCTTTCTCTTTCCTTCTTGCTCTGGCCAGGACTTCTGGTACTATGTTGAATAGGATTGGTGAAAGTAGGCATCCTTGTCTTGGTCATTCAGTATGACGTTAGCTGCAGGTTTGCCTTATATGGCTGAGAGAGTTTGGATATTTGTCCCTGCCCAAATCTCACATTGAATTGTAATCTGCAATCCTGGAGGTGGGGCCTGGTGGGAGATGTTTGGGTGATGAGGATGGATCCTTCATGTCGTGGTGCTTTCTTCCTTATAGTGAGTTCTCATGAGATCTGGTCATTTAAAAGTGTGTGGCACCTTCCGCTCCACTCTCTCTTGCTCTTGTGATGTGTCTGCTCCACCTTCACCTTCTGCGATGATTGTAAACTTTCTCAGGCCTCCCTAGAAACTGAGCAGATGCCAGCACCGTGCTTCCTGTAAAGCCTGCAGAACCATGGGCCAATTAAACATCTTTTCTTTATAAATTACCCAGTCTCAGATATTTCTTTATAGCAATGCAAGAATGACCTAATAATACAATGACCTTTATTATATTGAGGTATATTCCTCCTATGCCTAGTTTATTGAGGTTTTTATCATGAAGGATATTGAATTTTATTAAATGCTTTTTCTGCATTTATTGAGATGACCATATGGTTTTTGTCCTTCATTCTGTTAATGTGATGTATCATGTTTATTTATTTGTGTGTGTTGTGCCAAACTTACATTCCTAGAATAAATCCAACTTGATCATGATGTATTTTTTTTTTTTTAATGTACTGCTAGATTCGGTTTGCTAATATTTTGTTGAGAATTTTTGAGTCTGTGTTTATCAGGGGTATTGACCTATAGTTTTTACTGTTGTTGTTGTAGCCTTGTCCGGTTTTGTTATCAGAGTAATGCTGGTGTCATAGAATGAGTTAGGGACAATTCCTTTCTCTTCCATTTTTTGGAATAGTTTGAGGAAAATTGGTATTAGTTCTTCTTCGAAAGTTTGGAATTCAGCAGTGAAGCCATCTGGTCCTGGACTTTTTTTTGTTCAGAGTTTTCATTAAAGATGCAATCTCATTACTTGTTTTTGATCTGTTCAAGTTTTCTGTTTCTTCCTAATTCAATCTCAGTAGGTTGTGTGTGTCCAGGAATTTATCCATTTCCTCTAGATTTTCTACTTTTTCATGTATAGTTAGTTGTTCATAATAGTCTCTGATGATCTTTTTATATTTCCATAGTATCCATTGTAAAGTCTGCATTTTCATTTCAGATTTTGTTTATTTGGGTCTTTTCTTTATCTTGATTAGTCTAGCTAGCAGTTTATCAATTTTGTTTATCATTTTGAGAAAGCAAGTTTTCATTGTGTTGACCCTACTTTTTTTTTTTTTGTCTCTATTTTGTTTAGCCCCACTCTGATCTTATTTCTTTCCTTCTACTAGTTTTGGGTTTGGTTTGTTCTTGCTTTTCTAGTTTCTTGAAATGCATTGTTAGAGTGATTATTTGAAATCTTTCTACTTTTTTAACATAGGTGTTTAATGCTGTAAACTTCCCTTCTAGAATAGTTGTTGCTGTATCTCATATATTTTGGTATTTTGTTTTCTCATTGCTTCAAGAAATTTTTGCATTTTCTTCTCAATTTCTTTCTTGACCTGATGGTCATTCAGGAGCACGTTGTTTAGTTTCCATGTATTTGCACAGTTTCCAGAGTTCCTCTTGTTATTGATTTCTAGTTCTATTTTATTGTATCTGAGAAGATACTTGATATGATTTTGATTTTTTTAATTGCTGATTCGTTTTGTATTCTAACATATGGTCTAAAAAATGTTCATGTGCTGATGAAAAGAATGTGTGTTCTGTAGCTGTTGGATGAAATGTTCTGTAAATGTCTGTTAGGTCCTTTGATTTAATGTGCAGTTTAAATCTAGTGTTTCTTTGTTAGTTTTCTATCTAGATGTTCTGTCTAATGCTAAGAGTAGGGTGTTTAAGTTTCCAAGTATTATTGTATTGGAGTCTGTCCCTCCCTTTAGATCTAATAATATTTGCTTTATGTGCCTGGGTGCTGCATTGATAGATGCATGTATTTTAAGTTGTTATATCCTGTTGCTGAATTGATGCATTTGTCTTTAAATAAAGACTTTATCTTTTTTGTTATTTTTTTACTTAAAGTCTGTTTTATCTGATAAGTATAGATGCTCCTGCTTGCTTTTGGCTTTTGTTTGCATGGAATATCTTTTTCCATCCCTTTACTTTCAATCTAATGTGTCTTTACAGGTGAGATGAGTTTCTGGTAAGGAGCATATCATTGGATCATGTTTGTTTAATCCATTTAGCCAATCTATATCTTTTAAGTGGAAAGTTTAATTCCTTTACATTCAAGGTTATTATTGACATGTAAGGGCTTATTCCTGTCATCTTATTAATTGATATCTGGCTGTTTTGTATATCCTTTGTTTCTTTCTTTCTCTCTTACTGCTTATCTGTAGTGCTAACATTTTATTCTTTTCTCTTTCTTGTTTGTATGCTCTGCTTTATCAGTGGTGTTTATGTTTGCATGATGGTAGATATCATTCTTTTCACTTCTAGGTGTAGGAGTCCCTTAAGCGTTTCTTGTAGGGCTGGTACAGTGGTGATGAACTCCCTCAGCTTTTGCTTTTCTGGGAAAGACTTTCTCTTTATTTATGAAGGCTAACTTTGCTGAGTATAATATCAATATCCATATTTTCTTTTAGCATACTTTAGATGCATCATCCTATTCTCTCCTGGTCTGTAAGGTTTCTGCTGAGAAATCCACTGTTAGTCTGATGGAGATTTCTTTATAAGTGACTAGATGCTTTTTTTTTTTTCCTTTCCTTTCCTTTTCTTTCTTTTTCTTTTTTTCTTTTTTTTTTTTTTTTTTTTTTTTTTGAGACACGGTCTTTCTCTGTTGCCCAGGCTGGAGTGCAGTGGTGTGATCTCAGCTCGCTGCAACTTCTGCCTCCTGGGCTCGGGTGATCCTCCCAATCTGCTGGGACTACAGGCACCTGTCACCATACCCAGCTAATTTTTCTATTTTTAGTAGAGATGGGGTTTCACCATGTTGCCCAGGCTGGTCTCTAACACCTAGACTCAAGCAATCCACCCGCCTTGGCCTTCCAAAGTGCTGAGATTACAGGCATGAGCTACTGTACGCAGCCTGTTCTTTTTCAAAAGTTGTTTTAGCAGTCCACAGCAGTGATGGTTGCAAACAATAGAATTTGTCCTTCTGGTATGTGGAAATGTGTAGCCATCTTTCTGCTGGGGGTGTGGCTCGGTCACTGCTGTTGGCTCCCACAGCCACAGCAGCTGCAGCTGCAGGCCAGGAATGTCAGTGGGGCTCCAGGGATTTTTCACTCGGCACCAGGGCAGGGCACAATCTGTGGGGGCTGGGCTCCCAACATGGCACCAGGGTGTTGTTAATTAGCAGCTTTTTTAGCAGCTACTTAGGACTTAGTAGTGTGTGGGACTCAGCATGAGCTCTTCCTCTCTGGAGCAGTGCTTTTCCAGGCAACCCCCCTACATTAGTCTCAGGACCCACAAGGTCCAAGGGACTCTGTCATGGCTAGGATTATAGGAGTCTTCAGCCAGAGTGTGGGCCACTGGGAGTCTGTCATTTACACTTTCTTTGTATTAGGGAGCCTCTCTAACTCCACTAGTAGGTTTTGATCCTGCTGAGATTCTTTCTCTGTATAAGACAAACTAAGCAAATGCATTTTCTTCTACCTTTTAGCAAAATCTCACTGAAATGCATTCATCCATTTGGCTCATCATGCCATCCCTTCTCCACTGAAATGGGTGGTCCAAGGCCAGGTCTTCAGGCATTTAATACCCACCGCAATGCTATGGTAGTCAGAAACTCCTTTTCACCCTCTTAAAAGTATCTTTTGAGAAATAGAATTTCTTCATTTTTATAGTCCAATTTTTCAGTTTTCTTTTGTGCTATTAACTTTTGGCATCCTATTGAAGATCTTTACCAAGATCATGAAGATGTTCTCCTACGTTTTTCCTTTAAAAGTTTGTTTTACCTTTTGCAGAATCAAATCAGCTAGAATTGATTTTTGTTTATGATATAAGAGGAGAATCAAGATACGGCTTTTTCCCATGTGGATCTTCAGGTGACACATTACCGTTTATCAAAAAGATCATCTTTTCCCCACTACACTACAATGATACCATGTTATAAATCAGCTGACTGTATATGAGTGGGTCTGTTTCTGGGCTCTCTGTTCTAATACGTTGGTCAGTGTATATTTATCCTTGCACCGGGAAATGGTTATTTATAAAATAACATAAGATTTTTGTAATGAATTAAATATGTACTTCAAATTTGTGAGTTAACCAAACATCAGCTTCTTTATTCCAATCCTTTGAGATCATTTAAAAATTTCAATATAAGCAAAAAGATAGGATTGAAATGTGTATAGTTCTTACAGAATATTTAAAAAAAGGTAATTTTACATTTTTCATGACTTTTGCAGGTTTGCATGGATGTGTTTAAGAAATATATAAATATCAATGAACTGTGTTTGCTACAGCGTGCAGGTATGAAACAAATAATTCGTATAAAGCTATTAATGTGTGGATATTAAGTAATGTGCTATTGTTTGAAAATAGTTTAAAAGTAAATTCAATAATTTGTAAGTTTGAAAATGGAATGCCTTACCCAAGAGTGGCTCTGTTGGCCTAAGAAAGGATTGAAAATAAATGAGATATTTTGGTTAATAAAAAAAAAATCTACCTAATACTATAATTCCCTTACACACTAATATTTTCATGACTTACAAATTTTATTTACAAGTGTAAGATGGAGAAAATGGTATTGTTAATTAGTCTTTAACTCTATCTAAAGGGACTTTTCAGAAGCTGACTCTTTCCTATTTCTTCTTCCTTCTTCTCTTTTTACATTTACCTCTTGTAGCCAGTGTACCATCCAGTGAGTTCTGTGCAGTTCCCTATACATACTAGGCTGTGTTCAAACTTCAAGGCTACTATTACCACTTCTCTCAGTTAGGGATGCCTCTAGTTCCATCCCATTTCCTCATGGCAAAGGAAAGGCTATTCGGCCTTCAAGGCTAGGTCATAGGAAATAGGATTGGCTATTCGGCCTTCAAGGCTAGGTCATAGGAAATAGGATTGGCTATTCGGCCTTCTAAGCTAGGTCATGGGAAATAGGATTACCTCCTCTATTAGGCCCTTATCTGATTCCACAACCCCATCCCATCCTTTGCCACCTTCTCCCCATACTAATAGTGAGCTGCAAGAGGACAGAGACCATGCTTAATTTATTTGTATTTGTCACCCTGACACAACCACCAAAGCCACATAGTAGATGTGGTAATAGAGCACTTTCACTTCATATATTTCTGCTTGAGATCTCATTCTGCTAAAAACAAAGTCTCTGACAGGTTTATTATTTTGTTTTGCTGGTGATATCTCCCCAAGGATTAGAGGAAACACCTAATGGAATTGCTAGTCTGAACTTAATGTAACTGTAACAAAGAAGTAGTAGTTAAGGTGAAGTAATAGGTACCTATATGAGAATATACTTGTAACCTGAGGGATTTATCCATATCTAACCTATATAGTTTCATAGGTTAGATATGGATGAAATTTTAAATTCCAGAAATAATCCCATAACATGAGATGTGGAAGAAAAGAGGATGTCGTGAAAAAGATGCAGAACTCCCAAAAATATAAGTCTGACTGTATAAAGATCCAACATGGCTACAGGAAAAATCCATCTGAATTTTGCTTTAAAACAATGAATAGAGAACAAAAATAAGAGCCTGTAGCAAAGAATAAATGTAGAAAGTTGTCAAGAACCTTTGGAAATTTTTTGGTTTAAAAATAAAAACTTAGTGGGAAATAATAGATAGCTCAGAATAGACCTGATATATATGAGGGGTTTACTGTTTAGAAAGACCATAGGATTTGAGACAAGAGGAATCACTTTGAAAATGATGAGATAACTAGATAGCAACTTAAAGAGGCTCTGAATACCGGTATAAATAAGTTATGGATTTAGCTACTCAGGCTCTACAGAGAGGCCTCAGGAACCATTTTGGTGCACAAGGGGAGGGAGCTCAGTCAGTGGACCCCCCCCCAACTCCCTGTTTAACCGTAGTTTCTTGTTTATCTATTTTATAGTTAAATTTCCACATAAAATTCTTTTGAGAGGTTTTTAAATTCTAAGTTTCCATTTAGAAATTTTAAATTTACAAAAATCTGTGAAAATAGAAATAATACAAACAATAGTCATATCCTTTATCATTTTTATTTGTTCACTCTCTCCTTCCTTCCATATATGTGTGTATATACACACGTGCACATATGTGCATGGCCATTCACACACACACGTTTTTCCCTGAACCACTTGAAGTTAAGTTGTACATATCATGGCCCTTTACCACCAAATACTTTAATGCATATTTCTGAAAAACAGGCTATACTTTTATATAACCATGGCACATTTATCCACATAGTAAATTTAACATGAGTACAATAGTTTTGTCTAATCTATTACTTATATTCAAATTTTGTCACTTGACCCGATGATGGCCTTTTGTAGCATTTTTCCCTCTAGTTTAGGATCCAGTCCAGGATCAGGTGTGCATTTAGTTGTCATGACTCTTTAGCCTCCTTTAATCTAGAACATTTCCACCGTCTGTCTTGGACATTTTGGGAGTATGTATATGATAAAATATACATAAAATTTACTATTTTAAACTTTTTTAAGTGTACAATTCACTGCCATATTAAGTACATTCGTTGTGTGTAACTATCACCATTATCCATTCCTAGAACTTTCTCATCCCAAACAGAAACGCCGTATGCATTAAACAGTAACTCCTCATTACCCTCATCCTCAGCCCTTGATAACCTCTAATCTATTTTCTGGCCCTATGCATTTGTCTATTCTAGGTATATCATATAAGTAAAATTACACAATATTTGTCCTTTTGTGTCTGGATTATTTCACTTAGCATAGTGTCCTCAAGGTTTATCCATATTGTAACATGTATCAGAATTTTCTTCCTTTTTAAGGCTGATATCCTGTTGTATGAATATACCAAATTTTGTTTATATATTCATTTGTTGATGGACACTTGGTTGTTTTTTCCTTTTGGGTATTAAAGTAATGTTGCCGTGAACTTTGACATACAAGTATCTACTTGAGTCCTTGCTTTCAGTTCTTTCGGGTATATACCTAAGAGTAAAACTATAGGTCCTGTTTTATCTGTTTTATATTTGAATTTCCACATAAAATTTCCCTTTCCAGAAGTTTTATGGCCAAAAACATTTTAAAACAACGCATTTAGCATATACCAGAATGAATCAATGAAGTACAGCAATTAGCAATTCAGTAGAAAAAAAGTCTTTTAAATCAGATTTTTGGAAAGATGACGATTTCTGTGGTTTAATCAAAGGGAGTATAAAAGATATAAATTTGATCACATAAATTTGAACTAAAAAGCTATTATCTTCAATATTTTAGATTTACCACTGGTAATATACAAAAATATTCCAATATATAAGAATAATGAGTCCAATCAGCTATTTAGAAAGACATGAATATTGTTTCTTCTTTTGAAAATTAGAAACATTTCAAGAGGAAATTCCAGTGGTTAATGATTCACTAGAATTATGCATTCCTAACCAAAGAAAGGAGTAAAAGTACCTGATTCTGGTGAATAATTGGTAAAGTAGCATTATGAATTGACAAACTTTTTAAGAAAGCAATGTAGGCCGGGTGCAGTGGCTCACACCTGTAATCTCAGCACTCTGGGAGCCTGAGGTGGGTGAATTGCTTGAGTCCAGGAGTTTAGACCAGCCTGGGCAAAATGGTAAAACCCCATCTCTACAAAAATATATTTTAAAAATTACCCAGGCATGGTGGTGCACGCCTATAGTCCCAACTACTCGGGAGGCTGAGGTGGGAAGATCGCTTGAGCCCAGGAGGCAGAGGTTACAGTGAGCCAAGATCATAACACTGCACTCCAGCCCTGGGTGACAGAGCAAGACCATGTCTCAAAAATAAATAAATAAAATAAAAGACAATACAGTAGTTTGTGTCAAAACGTATTAAAAATGTTCAGTTTCCACCCAACAGTTTAACAAGAAGGTATCATTATTCGTTTTTGTTTTTTTTGAGAAGGAGTCTCCCACTGTCGCCCAGGCTGGAGTACAGTGGCACGATCTTGGCTCACTGCAACCTCCGTCTCCTGAGTTCACGCGATTCTCCTGCCTCAGTCTCCCTGAGTAGCTGTGACTACAGGCCTGCGCCACCATACCCGGCTAATTTTTTTATTTTTAGCAGAGACGAGGTTTCACCATGTTGGCCAGGCTGGTCTCAAACTCTTGACCTCAGGTGATCCACCCACCTCAGCCTCCCAAAGTGCTGGAATTACAGGCGTGAGCCACCACGCCCAACTGAGAGGATCATTATTTTCAATGCAGAAAATAAATTAACAGTTTAAAAATAACTTAATGAGGCCAGGCGCAGTGACTCATATCTATAATTCCAGCACTTTGGGAGGCCGAGGCAGGCAGATCACCTGAGGTCAGAAGTTCAAGACCAGCCTGGCCCACATGGTGAAATGCTGTCTCTACTAAAAATGCAAAAACTAACCAGGCATGCTGGTGCATGCCTGTAATCCCAGCTACTTGGGAGGCTAAGGCAGGAGAGTCACTTGAACCTGGAAGGTAGAGGTTGCAGTGAGCCAAGATCATGCCACTGCACTCTAGTCTAGGTGACAGAATGATACTCTGTCTCAAAAAAATAAATAATGACACAAAGGAGGAAGGTTGCATGTCAATTAGTGGACTATTTACACGCTGGCTAACATAGATTAACTGCAGCTTTTTGAATGTCTGCAATTTAGTTTTATTAATAAGCTATAATAACACTGAGTTTACCATTTTATCAGTTGATCTGCTTCTGTATAGGCAACTATATAAATACTGCCAAAAGTATAGCAGCAATAATTTATCTGTATGTGCTCAGGGAAAATAATTGTAGTATATAAAAAAGCTTTACAAGAAATTTGAATATTATACCATATTATTAAAGTTTTAAAACTTTAACATTAATTTTTCACTTGTGCCACTGAACTTTGTCAATAGCTACTGGCTTTCCCAAACAACACCAGGTAATCCAGCTAGTAATAAATATTTCTAATATAAATAATTAACACAAAATAAAACCAAAAGTATTTTTACTAAGGCAGTTAAGGCATACAGATTTTAACCTGCGAAATTTTGGAATGAAGAAAAAAATGATCAATGAAAGAATCCCAGTTTAAATAATTTTAGTGAAATCAATGGGGAAAAATTGGAAACATCATGTTACATAGAAAATTAAGGATTTGGATGGGCATGAAGAAAGTAGTTTCTCAAAGAAAACTAATCAGCGTTGTTGTAATTTTTAGTAGAATGTTCCACAATCACAAACTGAAAGCAAAAATATCCCCATCCATGACAAGGCAGGGAAAAATTAAAAATAATGTCAACATGTTGGTGGGTTTAAAGCAGCAAGAATGGGTATGTGTCAAAACAGTCTGCTTCCATCACCAAACTATACAACTTCACATCTGTACCAGGGCTACTGCCTCAAGACTGCCTGGGAACTTGACTCTCTAGGAGTTCATATTGACAGTATGATATATGGGAATGGCAGTGTAGACCTATTCTTTGCAGGCAGTGCATGAGTTACTCCATACTGAACATGCTTGGTTGACTTCAAATATTATTGCCATTTTGACTTTTGCTTTAATTTTCATCCACTATTTCTAATACTAGAACTGTACCTTTCAAGAATTTACATTGAATTAATATTATTTTATCTTTATATATAGAAAAATTATTGAATTTAAGAAATATGGATATCTGACACAGCAAATGACGTTAGTATATATATTTTCATTTTCAGTAAACGTATTTATGGAGTACTACAGAAAGTTTCCCCCAGGTATATACTTTGATTTACAAGTGCTAAATGATCTTCTAAATTCTTTACTCAAACATTGTTTATTGAAAGAAGTATTTCAGATAGTGAACCTCAGCATAATGGTTAAAATGCTGGTAAGTAGCCTGAAAATGTATGTTATTTTAATATTTTATGTTAATTTCTCTGTTATTCATTATTTGAATTTAGCAGTTGAATTTCTGTGTTTGTTGAATACTTCCTAGAAACCACTTGTGTTTTTCAACATAAATGAGTTTGAGAAATTTAAGGTGTACTAAAAGAAGATCTGAAAATAAGTGTAATTTTTTTTGTTTTATCCAGCCTTCTCTGAAAATATTACTAAACATATTTGAGCAAGTGGCAACTATGAAATTAAGGAATGCTGTACCTGCTTTAATTGATATCTTTTGCAAGGTATGGTTTTATTTTCTTTTATTCTCTGATGGCAAGTAACCAAGAAAATAATTATTTCCATGTATACGCTTGAGCTGCCTTTTATTCACATTCTGGATGCCAAAGAATTCTATTTCCAGAAGTATTCTATTTCTCTTGAAATAGGGTTTATAAAAATATACTCTAGTGGCTGATAAGCCTTCCCCTTAAATCAGTTTCAAACATTCAGATTATTGCTTTTTGATGTATGAATTGTCTTCATCTCTACTTGATAAGGATGATTAAATGAAATTTTCTTTCTCTAAAAGAATTGAGATCATTTACAACAGAAATAAACCAAAAAAGACTGACAAAAATATAAAATTCAACTTTTGTTAAATACTTCCTAATATTTGATACTTAATCATCTACTTCAGAATAGGCCTGATAGGAAAACTACTGGTTTTCTTTCAGAAGCAACATTGGAAGAACTCTAGCAGAAAAACAGATATTTGAGTGAATACCTCAGATTTCACATTATAAAACTTGACAATTGCTTGCCTAGAAATGTTTTGAATCAAAAGTTACTGATCGCCAGTCACAGTGGCTCACACCTGTAATCCCAGCACTTTGGGAGGCCGAGGCGGGCAGATCACAGGGTCAGGAGTTCAGGACCAGCCTGACCAACATGGTGAAACCCCATCTCTACTAAAAACACACAAAAAATTAGCCAGGCATGGTGGTGCACACCTGTAATCCCAGCTACTCGGGAGGCTAAGGCAGGAGAATTGCTTGAAGCTGGGGGGCAGAGGTTGCAGTGAGCCAAGATTGCACCATAACCTAGGCAACAGGGGGGCAAAACTCCGTCTCAAAAGAAAAAAAAAAAAGTTGCTGATAACCCATAGAGGTTGTAGAAAATCTCAGTAAGGATTCCATAAATTGTCTGATACTGAATTACTTGACTTTCTGCAAAATGTACCCCTCAGTGACTGTCTAAATAAAATTACCCTTAGTGGAGAATATCTAACAAAGACAATGATTTTCATTTTTGCATGGCTGATATGGAACCATCATTTCTGGAAGTTGTTTAAAACCAGTACCAATTTCCCTCTTAAGACTATTTCAGGGTTCAGTAATAACACCATAATATCATCATGGAGAAAGATGCTTTTCCTCCTCTTTATCCTGGTATACCATACTCCATGTATTTAGCATAAATATCACTGAGAAAAGATAATTAACATCTTATTTTTGTCCTGCCTTAGATTGTTACCTAGTGTGTTACAAAACAATTTATATTTACTCTGGTTTTTGAGCAGTGTTAGAGTTTTTAAAGCATGTCAGTTACCAGATAACTGATTTGTTCTCTTGCAGGTTTGTTTATAGTTGGCCTTGTTCATTTAGTCAAAAGTCACTGCAAGGTCAGTGAATACAGTTAGACCACCAGTGACCCTTTCAAATGTTGTAGAGCATAACAGTAAAAAAAATCATGATGCCCACTCCTTTACTTCATAATGTTTGGAAAACTATTTGTTAAGGTAGTGGATTGGTAGGTTTAGGAGAGGAGCTATTTTCCTCTTTTAAGATAAAATTGAGTATGCTCTGAATCTAGAGGAGCTAATAGAGCTTAAGGATTAGAACCTAATCTTTAGAACAGACTTTAAACAGTCATTTTTACAGGATTTTTTCCCAAAACTATTTTTAGTTAAAATTGTTTAATAACATGGCTTAGGGTAGCATTTCTAGGACCCATTCAAAGGGGGCCTAGTACCACTAAATTTGAGACCGTTTTCCTTGGAGTTCAAAGGTGGGAAAAATCTCTTAGCAGCTTGTTACTGTTATCCTTCACTAAAAGAAATTCTATCTCAAAATATATAATTGTAAGTTCTAACAGCCAAATTACAGCATCTCACATTATACCTTGAAACAGGTAGCTTCTCCACTTACCCGGTATTGTTTTGTTATCCTACCCCAAATTCTTACTTCCTAGTACTCCCTTCAGATCTATACTGGAGACAAAGCATACATTCTCTCAAACATTCAAAATATATTTTGATATTTAAGTAATTTCTTAAAGGGAATTTTTCTGAAAACCAGAATAAAACCATAGAAAATTATCAGCAAAAATATTGCTCAGAGAATTTCAAACACCACTCAGTTGAGTCATTCTTAACTCTCTAAATCCTAGTCCAGGGTAGCTAGTCATAATACCTTCGAGGTATTATGGAGGTATTGGAGGACCTAGTCATAATACCTGTGAACCAAGGTCAAGAGGATCATTTGAGCTGGGGCAGCTAATAAGACTGCCAGCTCACAACCTTGTACCTTCTCGCTTTTCCAGGATAATGTCATGTAGAAGAACTGTCAGAAAAGGCCTGCCTCTCATTCATCCATTCTCACACTGGAAGTATCCAGATATTCCCTTGTTGGTTCTCTTCATTAGAGTTGAGGCTCATGAAGAAGACAGGAAATGAGTCATATGTGAATGACAGATAAAAATCTTTGAATTGATTTTTTTTAATTAAATGCTATATTACATGTGGGCAGTTAATCCACCTGAGTGATTAATTTATCAAGGAATCACTGATTCTTCTCTGGCCACAGCCCTGTGTGAGGCACAGGAACAATACTTCTCAGAAAGTTTGCAATCAGGGATGAGGTATGAATACCAGTCCTAGACTAAAAGACAGACTGAGTACTAAATAAGAGGTATATATGATAAAGTGGTTGAGATAACTTAGAGAACAGGAAGAAAATTCAAAAACTTAATATTTTCATTTTTGCTTTAAATTCTTAGGATATCTTTTTGTGATTCTGTGCCTCAATTTTTTTTAATGAGTTTTATTCCACTTGTCTCCATGTTTCACTTCTTCCATCAGTGTCTTAGTTGTTTCACACACATTGGCTCCTCAATTCTGTCACATTTTTGTAAGAATAATCACTCTTTCTTTTCTCTTCTACAGCTTGTTGAAGCCGGGATGGTGCTTGACCCAGAGCACTTTAACTATATTGTTAAGCTCTTATATCAAGTACAAGCTTCCAAACAAGAAATAACTGCAGTTCTGGAAATGAAATCCAGGTGAGAAAAATCATTATTATTTATGCCAAAATATATGTGTCTTGGTGGGGACTTATAAAAGCTGAAGGAAAAATTCTAATAACTGTTTGTATGCCCATTTAGATAGTTACCTGTCATAAACCCTTCTCCCATCTCTTGGCTATGCCCTACTTTAGTCGAGCTGCCTCTGGCCAGCCTCACCTCATTTTTCTCAGTACTTCATTTCCTCTCAACATCCTGCTCATCCAGTGTAAAAAGAGTATCTTTTCTGATGAACATCAGTGCAAAAATCCTCAATAAAATACTGGCAACCCAAATCCAGCAGCACATCAAAAAGCTTATCCACCATGATCAAGTGGGCTTCATCCCTGAGATGCAGGGGATTCAACATACGCAAATCAATAAACGTAATCCAGCATATAAAGAGAACCAAAGACAAAAACCACATGATTATCTCAATAGATGCAGAAAAGGCCTTTGACAAAATTCAACAGCCTTTCGTGCTAAAAACTCTCAATAAATTCAGTATTGATGGAACATATCTCAAAATAATAAGAGCTATTTATGACAAACCCACAGCCAATATCATACTCAATGGGCAAAAACTGGAAGCATTCCCTTTGAAAACTGGCACAAGACAGAGATGCCCTCTCTCACCACTCCTATTCAACATAGTGTTGGAAGTTCTGGCTAGGGCAATCAGGCAAGAGAAAGAAATAAAGAGTATTCTTAGGAAAAGAAGAAGTCAAATTGTCCCTGTTTGCAGATGACATGATTGTTTATTTAGAAAACCCCATCGTCTCAGCCCAAAATCTCCTTAAGCTGATAAGAAACTTCAGCAAAGTCTCAGGATAAAAAATCAATGTGCAAAAATCACAAGCATTCTTATACACCAGTAACAGACAAACAGAGAGCCAAATCATGAATGAACTCCCATTCACAATAGCTTCAAAGAGAATAAAATACCTTGGAATCCAACTTACAAGGGATGTGAGGGACCTCTTCAAGGAAAACTACAAACCACTGCTCAGTGAAATAAAAGAGGACACAAACAAATGGAAGAACATTCCATGCTCATGGATAGGAAGAATCAATATTGTGAAAATGGCCATACTGCCCAAGGTAATTTATAGATTCAATGCCATCCCCATTAAGGTACCAATGACTTTCTTCACAGAATTGGAAAAAACTGCTTTAAAGTTCATATGGCATCAAAAAAGAGCCCACATCTCCAAGACAATCCTAAGTCAAAAGAACAAAGCTGGAGGCATCACGCTACCTGACTTCAAACTATACTATGAGGCTGCAGTAACCAAAACAGCATGGTACTGGTACCAAAACAGAGATATAGACCAATGAAACAGAACAGAGCCCTCAGAAGTAATACCACACATCTACAGCCATCTGATCTTTGACAAACCTGACAAAAACAAGAAATGGGGAAAGGATTCCCTATTTAATAAATGGTGCTGGGAAAACTGGCTAGCCATAAGTGGAAAGCTGAAACTGGATTCTTCCTTATTCCTTACACAAAAATTAATTCAAGATGGATTAGAGACTTAAATGTTAGACCTAATACCATAAAAACCCTAGAAGAAAACCTAGGTAATACCATTCAGGACATAGGCATGGGCAAGGACTTCATGTCTAAAACACCAAAAGCAACGGCAACAAAAGCCAAAATTGACAAATGGGATCTCATTAAACTAAAGAGCTTCTGCACAGTAAAAGAACTACCATCAGAGTGAACAGGCAACCTACAGAATGGGAGAAAATGTTTGCAATCTACTCATCTGACAAACGGCTAATATCCAGAACCTACAAAGAACTCAAACAAATTCACAAGAAAACAAACAACCCCATCAAAAAGTGGGCAAAGGATATGAACAGACATTTCTCAAAAGAAGACATTCATACAGCCAACAGACACATGAAAAAATGCTCATCATCACTGGCCATCAGAGAAATGCAAATCAAAACCACAATGAGATACCATCTCACACCAGTTAGAATGGCAATCATTAAAAAGTCAGGAAACAACAGGTGCTGGAGAGGCTGTGGAGAAATAGGAACACTTTTACATCGTTGGTGGGATTGTAAACTAGTTCAACCATTGTGGAAAACAGTATGGCCATTCCTCAAAGATCTAGAACTAGAAATACCATATGACCCAGCCATCCCATTACTGGGTATATACCCAAAGGATTATAAATCATGCTGCTATAAAGACACATGCACACATATGTTTATTGTGGGACTGTTCACAATAGCAAAGACTTGGAATCAACCCAAATGTCCATCAGTGACAGACTGGATTAAGAAAATGTGGCACATATGCACTATGGAATACTATGCAGCCATAAAAATGGATGAGTTCATGTCCTTTGTAGGGACATGGATGCAGCTGGAAACCATCATTGTCAGCAAACTATCGCAAGAACAGGAAACCAAACACCGCATATTGTCACTCATAGGTGGGAATTGAACAATGAGATCACTTGGACACGGGAAGGGGAACATCACACACCAGGGCCTATTGTCAGGAGGGGGAAGGGGGGAGAGGATGGCATTGGGAGTTATACCTGATGTAAATGACGAGTTGATGGGTGCTGACGAGTTGATGGGTGCAGCACACCAACATGGCACATGTATACATGTGTAACAAACCTGCACATTGTGCACATGTACCCTAGAACTTAAAGTATAATAATAAAAAAAAGAGTGTCTTATATCTTCTGTTTCACCACTTAATTACACCTAATGTACTCTCTTATATGTGTACAAATTACCTTAATTCTTTTTTCTATTTGACTCACTTTTTGTTGTTATCTTAATAAAATACTTTAGTGCTCCTACTTTATTTACTTTCTCTATTCAACTCGTAGGCCTCCAAAGACCTTTAAAAAAAAAAAAATCCGGGCACGGTGGCTCATGCCTGTAATCCCAGCACTTTGTGAGGCTGAAGCGGGTGGATCACAAGGTCAGGAGTTCAAGACCAATCTGACCAACATGGTGAAACCCTGTCTCTACTAAAAATACAAAAATTAGCTGAGCGTGGTCGTGCGCGCCTGTAATCCCAGCTACTCAGGAGGATGAGGCAGGAGAATCACTTGAATCCAGGAGACGGAGGTTACAGTGAGCCGAGATCATGTTACTCCCTGAGCGACAGAGTGAGACTCAGTCTCAAAAAAAAAAAAAAAACTCTCACAACTATACAAGTAGTACCCAAGTAGTACCATAATATGCCAAGAAAAAGGAAAGTCACGACTTAAAAAAAAATTAAAGTATAACATACATAGAAAAAATATATAAATTATGTGTTTAAATGAATCATAACTTTTTAAATGTAATTAGATTTGATAAAGATCAAATCAACTACTGAAATGCTTCAGAATGCCCAGAAATCTCCAATATGGAGCTTCCATTGCTATTTTTATCTCATTTCTCATTATCCTGTAATGCAAAGGTTTCCAAACTTTCTTGGTTCTGTGTCCCTAGGCCAAAAGAAAGGTATTAACTGTCCCATTTATTAACTAGTTAGGTCCAAACAAGTTAATAGTAGTAATTTGTTCGGTGTCTGACAGATGTCAGCCTGAAAACTTAAAATAACCTGTGGTGTCCTGGTGAGTTTGCCATTGTGCCCTAGATGCCTCGGTGCAGTTAAAAGAATTGCAGCTCTAAGTAATACTACTTCCCTTCAATCACTAGCATTGAAATTCATTTGAGTTTTCCAAGTTCTATGATTTTTTAAATTTCATTACTGGTAATTAACAATATTCATGTTTTCCATGAAAATTGTGACACTGTTTAGGCTAAATAGATTTTGAGGACTACCTAGGAAACAAATTTTTTGTAAGAAAAGTATAATTCATCGAGCATATAGTTCTGGAGTCTAATTTGTTTTTAAGTAGGGTGCATTGATGTTGTCTTCCAATCATTGAGTTTATTCTTCCCCAGAGCGATATGTGAAAAACTTTTCCCATTTTGGGCAGTGGCAGCTATGGCAGAGAGCTCACATGACTAACAGATGTGATTGACCCATAGACCTTCCAGAGAGACAAGATGTAGAGGTGGAAGACAGTGATATTGATGATCCTTATTCTCTGTAGGCCTAGGCTAGTGCGTGTGTTTGTGTCTTAGTTGTTAACAAAACAGTTTACAAAGTAAAAAGATAAAAATAAAAATTTTCAAAAACAGAAAAAAGTTTATAGAATAAGGATATAGAGAACATGTTTGTGTTTCTGTTTTAAGCTGGGTGTTATTACAAAAGAGTCAAAAAGTTTAAATACAATTTGTAAAGTTACAGTAAATTAAAGTTAACATTGAAGAAAGAAAAACTTTTTTTTCTAAATTAAGTGTAGCCTAAGTATATAGTATTTGTAAAGTCTACAGTTTGTGTTACAGTTGCCTACAGTATTCAGTACAATAACATGCTGTACAGGTTGGTAGCCTAGGAACAACAGGCTATATCATATAGCCTAGGTGAATAGTAGGCTGTACCATCTAGGTTTGTGTGAGTACACCCTTATGGTGATCACACAAAGATGAAATCAGGTAAAGACACATTTCTGAGGACATATCCCCAGCCGGGTGCAGTGGCTCATGCCTGTAATCCCAGCACTTTGGGAGCCTGAGGCAGGTGGATCACCTGAGGTTGGGAGTTTGAGACTAGCCTGGCCAACATGTGAAACCTCATCTCTACAAAAAATAGAAAAATCAGCTGGGTATAGTGGTGCCCGCCTGTAGTCCCAGCCACTCAGGAGGCTGAGGTGGGAGAATCGCTTGAACCTGGAAAGCAGAGGTGGCAGTGAGCCAAGATTGTGCCACTGCACTCCAGCCTGGACGACAGAGCAAGACTCTGTCTCAAAAAAAAGACATATACCCATCAAATGATGCATGACTGTATATAGTATTCTTTAAGAGGTATTAACATTGGTGACCTATTTGATGATGGAGAGTTTTGAGAGAATAGGATAATAACTGGATAGTTAAGGAGTTTAGATCATAATTGAGCATGTGAACCCAGCTCCAAGGCAAAAGAAAAAGAAGATAGTATGTGTTATTTTGTATTTGAATTTTCTTGACTCTTTGAAATAATCACCCTATTCTGCACTAAGCAGTTATTTTTTTTCTTTGAGACAGTATCTCCCTCTGTCTCCCAAGCTGGAGTGCAGTGGTGCAATCATGGCTCATGGCTCACTGCAGCCTCAACCTCTCAGGCTCAAGCAATTCTCTCACCTTAGCCTCCCAACTCTCTGGGACTACAGGCATGTGCCACTATGCCCTAGCTAACTTTTTTTGTATTTTTTTCAGAGGCAGGATTTCAACATGTTGCCTAGTCTGGTCTCGAACTCCTGAGCTCAAGTGATCTGCCTGCTTCAGCATCCCAAAGTAGTCAAATGAATTTTAATACTCATTTATATTTTGATTTTGATTATATTTTTAATTGGCTAGTTTACAGTTCATTTGAAAGACTTTCACAGAAGATAAGGCTGCTAGAAAGAATTTTAACATTTATATTCAGGACATTAGTGAGAATTTATATGTGCCTATAACCTAGGAAATTTCTTAACATTCAGCGATTATTTTAAAACTTCTACATTTAAAGTGAGTATTGAAATGTTGAAGCTTAAGTGTGCAACTTTATTATTTACTTTTTATCTCCTGTTTCCCTTTTTCTATTTTCCTGTGGGGAGTACTCGAACATTTTTTAGAATTCCATTCTGATTAGCTATAGTTTTTTAGCATCTCTCTTTGTATATGCATATTTTTAGTTGTTGCTCTAGTACACTCACCTGTTGACTCAGCAATCCCAATTCTACAAATGTACCCTGAAAATACACCTCTGTCAATACAAACATATGCACACCCAAGGTTATTCATTGCAGCATTGTTTATACTTGCAAAATATTAGGAACAATATAAATACCAATACAGTAGACGAATAATATAGTATATCCACACAATCAAGCCATAAAAAAATGAAGAATGTCTCTATGAATTTATTTAGAGTGATATCCCAGATACACTGTTTGTGTAAATGTTCTAAATACAATAATTAAAGGATTGCAGTTGGCAGAATACATATAAAAGTATAACTGTATGCCCTTTAAAAGAAATTAACTTCCATTATAAGGATATAGGTAGTTGAAACAATATACCATGCAAACATTAGTTTGAAAAGGAGCATGAGTGATTATATTAATAACAAATTAAATAGACTTCAGAGCAAAGAAAATTACAGTTACAAAGAGGGACACTACATAATAAGATGATCAATACGCCAAGAAAACATAGCAGTTATGAAGTATATGCACCAAAAAAACAGCTTCAAAATACATGAAACAAAATTATAGAATTGAAAGGAGAAATGGACAAATCTATAATTATAGTTGGGGACTTCAATATCCCTCTCTCAATGATTGATAGAAATACTAGGAAATCAGCAAGGATGTAGAACTAAATACCACCATCAATCAACAGGATTTAATAGACATTTATAGAACACTGTACCCCAAAACAACAGAATACATATTCTTTTCAAGCATCTATGGAACATTCAGCAAGGTAGACCATATCCTGGATAATAAACCTCAAAAAATTTAAAACAATTAAAACTATACAGAGTAGATTATTTGACTGTAATAGAATCAAACTGGAAATCAACAATGGAGGTATAATAGGAAAATCTCCAAACACTTGGAAATTAAACAACACACTTCTCTATAATCCACATGTGAAGAGAAAGTCTCAAAACTAAGTGAACTGTTAGAACTGAATAAAAATGAAAATATATCACAACTTGGGGATGCAGATAAAGCAATCCTGAGAGGAAAATCCGTTACACAATACTCTAAGCTCCCACCTCACAAAACAAGGAAAAATAAGAGCAAAATAAACTCAAAGCAAGCATAAGAAAGGCAATAGAGGTAAAAATATGAATCAATGAAGCCGAAAACAAAAAGTAAATCAATGAAACAAAAAGCTATTTCTTTGAAAAGATCAATAAAATTAATAAGCCTCTTAGCAAGACTGAAAAAAAAGCAGACATGAAGACATGAATTACCAATACCAGGAATGAGACCAGGGTTATCAGTGCAGTTACTGCAGCCGTTAAAGTGATAATAAGGGATTGCCTTGAGCAACTTGACATAAACTCAGCAACATAGATGAAATGGAGCAAGTCCTTAAAAACCACAAAAAAACAAAGTTGATGCAATAAAAACTAGATCATCTAAATAGTCTTATAACTATGGAAGAAATTTAGTCCATCATTTAAAAGCTTCCGAAAAAGCATTTCAAGGGCAAGATAGTTTCATCGGACAATTCTACCAGTCATTCAAAGAAGAATCAGCATGGATTTACGCAGTCTCTTCCAGAAAACATAAAGGAGGGAACATTTACCTGCATATTTTGATACCAGTGTTACCCAGACACAAAAACCAGACACACAGAATATCCCCCCCCCCAAAAAAAAAAAGAAAAGAAAAGAAAACTACGGCCGGACACGGTGACTCACACCTGTAATCCCAGCACTTTGAGAAGCCGAGGCAGGTGGATCACCTGAGGTCAGGAGTTTGAGGCCAGCCTGACCAACATGGTGAAACCCCGTCTCTACTAAAAATAAAAAATTAGCTGGGCATGGTGGTGCATGCCTATAATCCCAGCTACTTGATAGGCTAAGGCAGGAGAATCCCTTGAACCTGGGAGGCGGAGGTTGCAGTGAGCTGAGATTGGACCATTGCACTCCAGCCTGGACAAAAGTGAAAGTCTGTCTCAAAAAAAAAAAAAAAAAAAAAGGAAAATAAAATAAAATTACAAATTTGTGTTATCTCTCCTGAGCTTTGATGCAGAAATTCTCAGTAAAATATTACCATATTGAATCCAGGAATTTGTAAAAAGAATTGTACACCATGACCAAATAGGGTTTATTCCAAGAATGCAAAGATGGTTCAATATTTGAAAATCAATCAATGTAATTCACCATATCTACAGTATAAGAAGAAAAGCCACATGATTATTCAGTTCAGAAAATCATTTGACAAAATGCAGTATCCATGCATTATTTTTAAAACTCAGCAAATTATGAATAAAGGAAGAAATTCTTTAACTTCACAAAGAGTATCTGTAAGAAACCTACAGCAAATATTATATTTAGATGAAAGACTGGATGCTTCTTCCTAAGATTGGGAACGTGGCAAGGATGTTCACTGATACCACTCTCATTCAACATACTATGATAAATCTTAGCCAGTGTAAGGCAAGAAATGGAAATAGCTAGCATACAGATTGGAAGTAAAGAAATAAAACTGTCCATATTTGCAGATGACATTTTCTACATATATGCCAAGGAATGTACCAAAAAACAAAACAAAACAAAACACTCCTAGAACTAATGAGTGCAGCAAGGTTGCAGCATAAACATCAACAAAAAAATCAACCATATTTCTATATACTGAAAACGAACTAGGGAAACCAACATTTAAAACAGTATCTTTCAGGATTTTTATGGTATTAGGTCTAACATTTAAGTCTCTAATCCATCTTGAATTAATTTTCGTATAAGGAGTAAGGAAAGGATCCAGTTTCAGCTTTCTACTTATGGCTAGCCAATTTTCCCATTTATTAAATAGGGAATCCTTTCCCCGTTTCTTGTTTCTCTCAGGTTTGTCAAAGATCAGATGGCTGTAGATGTGTGGTATTATTTCTGAGGACTCTGTTCTGTTCCATTGGTCTATATCTCTGTTTTGGTACCAGTACCATGCTGTTTTGGTTACTGTAGCCTTGTAGTATAGTTTGAAGTCAGGTAGCGTGATGCCTCCAGCTTTGTTCTTTTGACTTAGGATTGTCTTGGAGATGCGGGCTCTTTAAATGTTAGACCTAATACCATAAAAATCCTGGAAGAAAACCTAGGTAGTACCATTCAGGACATAGGCATGGGCAAAGACTTCATGTCTAAAACACCAAAAGCAACGGCAGCAAAAGCCAAAATTGACAAATGGGATCTAATTCAACTAAAGAGCTTCTGCACAGCAAAAGAAACTACCATCAGAGTGAACAGGCAACCTACAGAATGGGAGAAAATGTTTGCAATCTACTCAACTGACAAACGGCTAATATCCAGAACCTACAAAGAACTCAAACAAATTTACAAGAAAAAAACAAACAACCCCATCAAAAAGTGGGCAAAGGATATGAACAGACATTTCTCAAAAGAAGACATTCATACAGCCAACAGACACATGAAAAAATGCTCATCATCACTGGCCATCAGAGAAATGCAAATCAAAACCACAATGAGATACCATCTCACACCAGTTAGAATGGCAATCATTAAAAAGTCAGGAAACAACAGGTGCTGGAGAGGCTATGGAGAAATAGGAACACTTTTACACTGTTGGTGGGATTGTAAACTAGTTCAACCATTATGGAAAACAGTATGGCGATTCCTCAAAGATCTAGAACTAGATGTGCCATATGACCCAGCCATCCCATTATTGGGTATATACCCAAAGGATTATAAATCATGCTGCTATAAAGACACATGCACAGGTATGTTTATTGTGGGACTGTTCACAATAGCAAAGACTTGGAATCAACCCAAATGTCCATCAGTGACAGACTGGATTAAGAAAATGTGGCACATATACACCATGGAATACTATGCAGCCATAAAAAAGGATGAGTTTGCGTCCTTTGTAGGGACATGGATGCAGCTGGAAACCATCATTCTTAGCAAACTATCACAAGAACAGAAAACCAAACACCGCATGTTCTCACTCATAGGTGGGAACTGAACAATGAGATCACTTGGACTCAGGAAGGGGAACATCACACACCGGGGCCTATCATGGGGAGGGGGTAGGGGGCAGGGATTGCATTGGGAGTTATACCTGATGTAAATGATGAGTTGATGGGTGCTGACGAGTTGATGGGTGCAGCACACCAACATGGTACAATTATACATATGTAATAAACCTGCACGTTATGCACATGTACCCTAGAACTTAAAAATAATAATAATAATAAAATAAAATAAAATAAATAAAAAAATAAAAAGTAAAAAAAATATCTTTACAATGGCTAAAAACAAAAATTAGGTAAAAATCTGACTGAACACATGCTAAACTTATATGCTGAAAGTTACAAAATGCTGATGAAAGAAACTGAAGAATTAAATAAATAGACATACTACATTCATGGATTGGGAAACTTAATAAAAGTGTCAGTTCTCCGAAATTTCATCCATTGGTTTAACTCAATTCCTACCAGAATCCCTCTGGCAAAATTTTTTTGTAGATATAAAAACATATATTCTAAAATTTATGTACAAAGGTAAAAGAACTAGAACAGCTAAGACAACTTTTTAGAAAGAATAGGCTGGATGCAGTGGCTCACACCTGTAATCACAGCACTTTGGGAGGGCGAGGCAGGCAGATTACTTAAGCCCAGGAGTTCAAGGCCAGCCTGGGCAACATGGTGAAACCCCATCTCTACAAAAAATTAGCTGGGCATAGTGTCACGCACCTGTAGTCCCAGCTACTTGGGAGGCTGAGGTGGGAGGATCACTTGAGCCCCAGAATTAGAGACTGCAGTGAGCCATGATTGCACCACTGCACTCCAGCCTGGGTGATGGATAGAGTCCCTGTCTCAAAAAAGAAAAAAAGAATAGGATAAAGTAAAAGGATGCACTCTACTTAATGTTTTAAGACGTACTAACAGTAATCAAGTAATTAACAAAGTGTGTTATTGTATGGAGGGAGAGACACATAGATCAAAGGAACAGAGGGAATCCAGAAATAAACCACTACTAATATGTTCAATTGATTTTATAAGGTACAAAAGCAATTTTATGGAAGAAAGCTATTTTTTAAACAAATGATGCTAGAGCAATTGAACAGCCATAGTAAAAAACAAAAAACTTTGACCCAAACCCTACACTTTATACAAAAATTAATTCAAAATGAATCATGAATTTAAACAAAAACCTATAAAACTTTTACGAAAAAATAGGGGAAAATTTGGAAACCTCTCTCTATATAACAATATTATATATAATGTATATATTATATGTAATACATATTATACATTGTCTATTATATATTGTATAATATATAATATATTGTATATATATTATATATAATATATATAATTATATAAAACATATATATGGGTTTTTTTTCTTTCCCCAAGACGGAGTCTTGCTCTGTCACCCAGGCTGGAATGCAGTGGCACAATCTCAGCTTACTGCAACCTCCACCTCCTGGGTTCAAGTTACTCTCCTGCCTCAGCCTCCCGGGTAGTGGGATTACAGATGTGTGCGACCATGCACAGCTAATTTTTGTATTTTTAGTAGAGACGGGATTTCACCATGTTAGCCAGGCTGATCTCAAACTCCTGACCTCGTGGTCCACCTACCTCGGCCTCCCAAACTGCTAGGATTACAGGCATGAGCCACCGTGCCCAGCTGAGAATATATTTTGAAAGTCTCAAAATTCAATAATAAACAAACAAATGATACTATTAGAAAATGGGAGCTGGGCACCATGTCTTACGTCTGTAATCCCAGCACTTTGGGAGGCTGAGGTGGGCGGATCACTTGAGATCAGGAGTTTGAGACCAGCCTGGCCAACATGGTAAAACCCCATCTCTACTAAAAATACAAAAGTTGCCCAGGCATGGTGGCACATGCCTGTAGTCCCAGCTACTTAGGAGGCTGAGGCTCCAGGAGAATCACTTGAACCCAGGAGGCAGAGGTTGCAGTGAATCGAGATCATGCCACTGCATTCCTGCTTGGGCAACAGAGTGAGACTGTCTCAAAAAAAAAAAAAAAAGAAAATAGGCTAAAGACATAAACGTATTTCACCAATGAGGATATGCAGATGGCAACTAAGCACATGAAAATAAGTTCAAAATTGTTAGCCATAAGAGAAATGTAAAATAAAACCTTGTGAGATATCACAACACACCTATCAGAGTGATAGAATTTTATTTTAAATGGTGTTAACACCAAATGCTGGGGAGAGTGTGGATAAACTGGATCATATGCTGTTGGTGAGAATATAAAATGGTACAGCCGCTCTGAAAAGCAGTTCAACAGTTTCTCTACAAACTAAACATGCACATGCCAAAGGCAGCTATTGAACTCCTGGGCATTTATCCTAGAGAAATGAAAACTTTTGGTCACATAAAAACTTATAGATAAATGTTCTTAGCAGCTTTAATTATAATAACCAGAAACTGGAAAAAAAGAAACTCAGATTATCCTTCAATAGGTGAATGAATAGTTATAGTTAAACTGTGGTACATACCATGGCATACTATTGAGGTAAAAAGAGGGAGAAACTATTGAAATGTGCAACAAATTGGATTGATCTCAAGAGAATTATGTTGAATTTTAAAAGCTAATCTCAAAAGGCTATATGCTACACAATGCATACATTTCATTTATGTAATATCCCTAAGATGACAAAACTAAGAAGTGGAGAACCGATTAGTGGTTGCAGGGGACAGGGACAGTGGAGAGGGGATGAGTATAAAAGGGTACCATGAGAAAGTTCCTTTGTAGAAATGGAACACTTGTAGTTACGTACACACACACAAATACATGTAAAAACTGATAAAAACTGAATAAGGCCTGTAGTTAACAGTATTGTACCAGAGTCAGTTTCCTGGTTGTATATAAAATGTCACTATTGGAAAAAGCTGGGTGAAGAGTACACAGGACTTTATGTACTATTTTTGGAAATTCCTGTGAGCTTATTTAGAAGTCAAAAAATTGTGAAGATAAGTATATAACTTATAACTTTTAAAGGTAAGTATATATAACTTTTGTTAGGTATTGCCAAATTTTCCTCGAGAATAGTTGTACTCATTTGTGTTCCCATCAGAAATATGAGACTGCCTTTTTCAGCCTAGCTTTCTAACATAATGTATTAGAACATTTTTTAATGTTTGCTAATCTATTAGGTGACAAATGGTGTTTTAGCTTGCATTTCTCTCATAAATGAATTTGAGCATTTTCTATTCATATATTTGAGGGCTATGTTTACATGTTTTATGTGAACTCTTCACTTTTTTTTCCTCCTTTTTCTATTAGGTTTTGGTTCTTTGGTTAAACTTTTAGAGTTCTTACAGGTATTAACGCTTTGTAGTATATATTGCAATTTTTCTTCCAGTTTGTCAGTTGTCTTTTGACCTTCTAGTGTTTTTTACCATGCAAAAAGTTTTATTTTTATGCCACCTTATATTTCAATCTTTTTCTCAGTTTTGAGTCAAGGTTATGTTTTATTGCATGTGGATTTTGAGTCATCATTTCTCTACATGAAGGTTTTAGGCAAACTGGCACATGTTTTCTTCTACTTGTATGATTTCATTTTTACAGTTAGGTTTTTAATCTACGTGGAGTTTTTTCTCTTGGATATGTTGTGTGAAATTGATTCAGTTTTATTTTTTCCAAATGATTATCCAACTTTCCCAACAACATGTATTAAAATGTCCATCTTGGCCCGGCGTGGTGGCTCACACCTGTAATCCCAACACTTTGGGAGGCCGAGGTGGGCAGATCATGAGGTCAGAGATTGAGACCATTCTGGCGAACACAGTGAAGCCCTGTCTCTACTAAAAATACAAAAAGTTAGCTGGGTGTGGTGGTGGATGCCTGTAGTCCCAGCTACTCGGAAGGCTGAGGCAGGAGAATGGCGTGAACCTGGGAGGCAGAGCTTGCAGTGAGCGGAGATAGCGCCACTGCACTCCAGCCTGGGCAACAGAGCAAGACTCCGTCTCAAAAAATAATGAATAAAATAAAAGAAAATAAAATGTCCATATTTACCTCCAGTGATTTGAGATGCCACCCTTATCATATACTAAATTTCATATACAATGGGATCTGTTTCTCAACTTTGTATTTTATTCCACTGGCCTGTTTGCCTATTCCTGCACTGGAACCACACTATAGTAACTACAGAAGCTTTAATAGTACGTTTTAATATTTGGTAGGGATAATTCTTTTTCATCGTTTTTCGGTGTTTTCCTGGATCTTCTTGCATGTACGCTTCTCCATATATTTAGTATCAACTTCCTAACTCCAAGTAGTAGTAATGTGTCTTTCAGGAGTGTTTTATGATTTTCCTTGTATAAGTACTTCATATTTTGGGTGCTATTGTAAATGAGATTTTCTGTATCATTATGTAATTTTTTTTGTATCTATAAAAGCTACTGTTTTTTGTTTGACTATTGATGGATTGAGACAGGATCTTGCTCTATTTCCCAGGCTGGAGTGCAGTAATGCAGTTACAACTCACTGCAGCCTGGACCTCCTGGGCTTAGGTAATCCTCCCATCTCAGTCTCCCAAGTAGCTGGTGGTACAGGTGCAGGCCACCACACCCAGCTAATTTTTGCAGAGGTAGGATTCACTATGGTAACCAGGCTGGTCTCAAACTCCTGGGCTCAAGGGATCTGCCCACCTCGGCCTTCCATAGTGCTGAGATTTCTGGTGTGAGCCACCTCACACAGGCTGTCTATCTAGTTTAAATATTAGTTATACTTGCTTCATAAAAGGAGTTAGAAAATTGTTTTTTTTTTCTTAATCCCAAATGTGATCGTATGTTCTTCCTTCTTAATGCTCTAGATAAATTACCAAAATTGATGAACTCATATTTGGGTATTACATAATACTCCTAGTTCAATGGCACCTTCTTATTCCCTCTGCCTTTTTTTTTCTTTTCTTCTAATTGCCAAAGTGTGTTTCTTTCATTTTTGTCTTTTTTTCTTTTCCAAAAACTATGCATTTCAAAAATTGTCTTCTTTAAATCATACAGACTTTTAAAATCCTTCCTCGTGGTTCTGATCTACCCAGACGTGGTTGTTTTTTTTTTGTTTTTTTTTTTTTGTTTTTTTTTAGCATTTTCAAACTTAATGTGGACTTAGCCTTTGTAGCAGCATTTTTAAATTATTGTTAAATCTTTCTGGTAGTTTCCCTCTTCAATTCTCCCCATCAGGTTTTGTGTGTTTACTTGCTCTGTTTTTGTTTGGTCTGTCTTTGATTGCTACAAATCCTGTGGAGCAGTAAGGGTAGGGTGGAGCAGTAAGGGTAGGGCAGGAGCAGTAGAGATCATGTGCCAGGATTTGGTATTTTTTTTCTCCTTTTAGTCACAGTTATTTTGAAGTTTTGACATGCTCTGTGTACAAGTTAGGCTGAAGGTATGATTTCATGTGGAATTTGCTTTTTCCTTCTTACTGTTTTGGGGAGGAAATAATATAAAGTAGGTGTCTGTATAGCTGCCTTTTTCCAGCTCTGAAGAATGTTTATAGCATATTATATACATTCATTTTTTCCTCTGGTTTCTTATAAACTATAGGACAGATTAAGTAGAAGCGGCAGTGACTTTTAAGGGGTGAATATAGTATAATTAACTCTTTTCTGTTGTTAAAGGTTACAGATGAGGCAATTTAAAAAGAACTGGAAGTGTGATTTAGATTCAGCCTTGAATAAATTAGAGGTATGACATTTATTATTTTAAATACATTGCTGGGATCTCCGCAAATCAATAGCAACAAAAACGTTTTGAATAATAACCCCGTTTTATGAGAAGTTTTAGAAATGTGGCTGTTATACAGCAAAAATGCTCAAGGAAAGGAAGTTTTGTTTTTCTTACAAGTTAATATTTTGAAAGGCAAACATTTTAATTTCTAGAGTTGTGAACTGTATTAAAAATAATTCTAAAAATTATTCAGTTTCAAAATTATATTAAAGTGAAATAATAATTCAGAGCTTAATCTTTAATTCTTGAGGCCGGGCAGACTTGCTGAGTGCGTAAGAAAGCTGAGGTACTTGTCATGGATGGCTACAATACATGAAATGATGGGGGAAATCCCAGATCACACTGAACTCTCCAACCATTTAGAGTATAAGAAATGAGGACCTTCAGGATGATTTTTACTTTTAAATTTAGTATCACGTTTGTATTCATGTAGTAATTGTTTCTCTGGTTTTAATTAGTACTTTTATATTCTTAAGACTTTTGATGTGAAAAACTTTTTTAGTTTATAACAGAAATTGTACAAAGATAATAAGTTGACTGAAATTCACTTTGTGGCCACTTTTGTAAAACGTAGTGTCCAAAACGATATGTGGGCCCAAATTATAAATGGCCAGATAACATTAAAATGCACTTTCTAAAAGTAGTAAAATAATGCATTGCTGTGGAGACAGTTCAAATTATGCTACTCATCTCTGTTTTCCATAAATCCATCCCCACTGTCAGGTTCAGGTTTGGGGGTAAATACAGTTAAATACTTTAAGACCTGGATAATTAAAACAAATGTGCATTGCTATTTGGAATTTATAGAGGCTTTACTATAGCCAGAAAAGCAAAGCTACAATAGTATGTTATTGATGTGATGCTTGTCAGTAAGTTTATAAGATCTGCAGATTTTGTCTTATTAATTTATGTATATCTAATGCCTAAAACATTAGACATACATATTAATTTATGTATATCTAATGCCTAAAGACATGTTTGCATAAATGACATAGTTTTCATTCTTTTTCTTTCTCTTTTGTTTTGTTTTTAATAATTTTGATAGCATTGTAAAGAAAAAGGTGACTGGACCAAATTGGGAAGATTATACATTAACGTAAAAATGGGCTGTGAAAAATTTGCAGATTTCCAGACATTTTGTGTTTGCATTGCTGAAACACTCACAAAAAACTGTGAAGATGAAAGACCAGATACTCCCTTTTGTGAATTTGCTGAAACAGGTAAAATGTAACTATTGGCCTGAATATTTTGTATGAGGATGGTGCAGTGTTCTTTTTTGTTTTTTAGAGACAGGGTCTTCCTCTGTTACCCAGGCTGGAGTACAGGGGTGCGGTCATAGCTCACCACAGCCTCAAACTCCTGGGCTCAAGCACTTCTCCTGCCTCAGCCTCCCAAGTAGCTTGGACTACAGGCACATATCATTACACCCAGCTAATTTTTTTGTTTTTTGTAGACACAGAGTCTTGCTTCATTGCCCAGGCTAGTCTCGAACTCTTGTGCTCAGGGGATCCTCTCACGTCAGCCTCTCAAAGCACTGGTATTACAGACATAAGCCACAGCTCAGCCAGTGGCAGTGTTCTTAACAAGAATGTGAAATTCAAAAAAAAAAAAAAAACAGGAATGTAAAACTCTTGAATATTTTCCATGTTGTGGATAAATTAATGCAGGCTTCAGACACTCTTCCTTCTCTTTCTGAATTTTTCCATCTATTTATTGTTAAGTTAGATTATGGGAAAAGGTCAGGAATTGGTGTTTTAGTATCAAATGTTTCATATTCTTATTTTTCTTTTCACTCAGATTGGTAAAACTATTGCTAGCAAATTATAGTGGAGCACCTGAATTTTTGAATTATTTAAGTTGTTTAAATAATTTAACTCTCTCTACTCTTACAAGTCAACAGAATTTATATAGTTTTGAATTTGTTTTGTTTTTGACGTGAGCTCTTTACTACTGTAGACTTTATCAGGGGTTGGCAAACTGCTTCTGTAAAAAGCCAGATAGTCAATATTTTAGACTTTGAACACACCACATGTGATCTCTATCACATAGTTTTATTTTCTTTTTAAACGATGCTTTGAAAACAGGAAAACAATTGTTGGCACAGGAAAACAGGAAACAGGGCACAGCTTGCCAACACCTGGTCTTTATGGTGGTATCAATAATTCTGTATTAGTTTGCCTCTTCTGTCATTTTAAGTGACTATTTTATTTTCTTTTATATGCCTATTTGTGTTTCAGTTAGCAAAGATCCACAAAACAGTAAAGTAGATAACGGTGTACTGGGAAGAATCGGAATCAGTGCTATGTACTTCTATCACAAGCTGTTGCAGTGGTCCAAGGTACTTCCTTAAGTTTTTGTCTTGGCTTGGTATAGAGAGTACTAGTTTTAAAATTTTGAACAGAATGTAAGTTAACCCTGAAGATTAGCAGTTTGCTAATAATCATTACAGTTGAGAAAATGGGACCCAGACTAGTGAGTGATTTATTAGATGGTATATTAAGCAAATGGCTACTATTTAAAATATCAAACTGGATGCAGTGGCGTGTACCTATAGTCCCAGCTACTCAGGAAGCTGAGTTTGATGCCAGCCTGGGCAACATGGACAGATTCCCATCTTTAAAATATAATTTTTATTATAAAAATAAATCTCAGTATAGAGAACACTTAACCCATTTATGCCAGAGGTTGCAAATTTTTTTGTGTGAAAAATCAGCCCTTGGTGATGCCCTTGAGCAGTAGGATAGAAATAACTCCCACAAGCTCAGTGTTCCAATAATGTAACACTAGGCATAAATGGGTTAAGAACCCATGCTAAATGTCATATTTATTTGAAGTAACTTTCAATTCATATTATTTTGCCAACACCTGAGTATCAGTTGTATTGTAATTTTAGAAGGATTCAAGACACCTTTCTTTGTTTGTGGGTTTTTTAATTTTTTTTTTATTTTTTGAGACAGAGTTTCGCTCTTGTTGCCCAGGCTGGAGTTCAATGGAGCAATCTTGGCTCACCACAGCCTCCGCCTCCCAGGTTCAAGCGATTCTCCTGTCTCAGCCTCCCAAGTAGCTGGGATTACAGGCATGTGCCCACCATGCCTGGCTAATTTTGTATTTTTAGTAGAGACAGGGTTTTTCCATGTTGGTCAGGCTGGTCTGGAACTCCTGGTCTCAGGTGATCCACCTACCTCAGCCTCCCAAAGTGCTGGGATTACAAGTGTGAGCCACCACACTCAGCCAAGACACATTTCTTAAGATGAACTCAGAATACTCACAATTAACAGAACTTCTTAAAAATCACCTCTTAGGATATCTTGGAACACTATATACTGTATATCTTGATGTCTAACTTTGAGGCTTAGCTTATCATAGAGGTGGTTTAGTGACTCAAGACCATATTGTATTACCATTCTTTAGATATTCCTGAGGTGGCAGTTGGAGTTATAGACTCAATAAAGTTCAAGAAGAGGATAGGGAAATCCAAAATAGGGAGGAAGTGCTGAGGGATGGAGTTATATAGAGAGTAGAGAGTGTGGTCACTATTGAATTAACTATTAAAGAATATCTTTTTTTACTTGCTACTTTTATAAAGAGGTTATTTCACAATTGAATATATATGTTCAATAACATTTAAGTACATGTATACCTACAAAATTCATGAATTAAAAAGAAAAAAAAATTTTAACCTAGAATGGTTGTATACAAGGTCTCCAGGCTCAAAAGTCTTCAGGAGGCTTAGCTCTTACTGTGTGGTAGGCCTGGAGTGGGCAAGGTGTACCTTGTGTCTGCTCTAACAATCAAGTTTAAGGTTGGTCATAGCATTAATTTCTTGACTATTTAATGCTTGGGAATTTGAGGACTACCTAACAAGAAGATCCTCTATAAAAATTCAGACTGGGCCAGGAGCAGTGGCTTATGCCTGTAATCTCAGCACTTTGGAAGGCTGAAGCAGGGGAATCACTTGAGGTCAGGAGTTCAAGACCAGCCTAGCCAACATGGTGAAACCCCATCTCTACTAAAAAATACAAAAATTAGCAGGGGGTGGTGGTGCATGCCTGTAATCCCAGCTAATCGGGAGACTGAGGCAGGAGAATTGCTCCCAGGAGGTGGAGGTTGCAGTGAGCCGAGATTGCACCATTGCACTCCAGCCTGGGTGACAGAGCAAGACTCCATCTTTTAATGCCATTCCTCCCCCCTCCCCCCACCCCACAACAGGTCCCAGTGTGTGATGTTCCCCACCCTGTGTCCAAGTGTTCTCATTGTTCAATCCCCCACCTATGAGTGAGAACATGCCGTTCTTGGTTTTCTGTCCTTGCAATAGTTTGCTCAGAATGGTGGTTTCCAGCTTCATCTATGTCCCTACAAAGGACATGAACTCATCCTTTTTTATGGCTGCATAGTATTCCATGGTGTATATGTGCCACGTTTTCTTAATCCAGTCTGTCATTGATGGGCATTTGGGTTGATTCCAAGTCTTTGCTATTGTGAATAGTGCCACAATAAACATACGTGTGCATGTGTCTTTATAGACTCCATCTCAAATTTTAAAAAAAGAAACTCAGACTTATTTTGCTGAAATTTTAGAGTGTATTTTAATTTTATTTGGTTATTATTTAAGACATTGGTAGATTGGTTAATTTTGCCTATTTTAATTAAAAATTTTAACTACTTTCTTTTTGAATGTAAAAATAAAATCATTGACAGTAAACTAAACATATCCCTTTAAAAATGCACTCATTTATGCAGTCATCTTGAAAGTACCTTGACATCATAATAAGCATCTGATTCAAATAGTATAGAATATAAAACAAGGGTCTGTACACTAAGGCCCATGGGCGAGAACTCACCCAAAGCCTGTTTTTGTACAGCCCTCAAGCTAAGAATTTTTTTACATTTTTAAAGAGTTATAAATTTAAAAAAACAACAACCAAAAAGAATGTACAGCAGACTAAATGTGGCCTGCAAAGCCTAAACTATTACTGTCTGGCCATTTACAGGAAAAGCTTGCTGACCCATGATATAAAATAGTGATATATGTCCAATTAATTTGCATGTAGAATACATGAAATAATTAGTCTACTGAATTAAGAATTTTAGCTAACCATTTTATCCTTTTTTTCACTATCATTCTTTGTCTAAATTTTTTGGGAGGTAGGGCAGGGGTTTCACCACACTCCCCAGGCTGGTCTCAAACTTCTGGGCTCTAGTGATCATCCCATCTCAGCCTCCTGAGTATGTTTAAATTTGATAACAAATTATTTTCATTTTTACTGTCTCTCCCTCCTGGATCCCAGATTGACCAACAGAAGAGGAGCAAAAACATATCATCAGTAGTTTTCTATGTTAAATCATAGAATCCTTTCATCAAATGAAATCTTAAAGAGAAGTACAATGTATAAAACAAATACAAAGAAGACTTCTGATAAAGGGGGTCTAGTGGTATTGGTGGGAAGGGGTGGTTAATATGAGGCAGAACCTTGCTTGTTCCTCTTTCCCTTTCATCTGTATGGCTGAACAGGAAGGGACTTAACGAAAGAGTATTGGAGCAGCTTAACAGCTAGCAGTCTAGTATGATGATTCAAACTGGATAATTGGCTTGTGAATAATTATCAATGACTTTGTGTGTCTGTAAATGATTGATACCCAATTAGTGTTCTTTATTTTTATTCTAGGGAAGAAAGGTCTTAGATAAACTATATGAATTAAAAATACACTTTGCAAGTTTAAAAGGACTTATAGGGCCTGAGAAGTTAGCATCAAGATGTCAAATTGTGAATGTTGCAGCAGAAATTTTTCTAAAAAGTGGAAGCCTAGATGGTGCCCTTTGGGTAATGAGGGGTAAGTCCTGATATATGCAAGCATAAAATAATTTGTTAAACTCGTCATACCTTTTTGTCTATGTAATTACCTTAAGTTGATATTGAACTGTGGTTAATAGTTTGGTCTAAACCCTAGTGAACATGTGGGTAGGAAAGGTTGTTATGTAAACTGAAAGGGGAAAGTTAACTTAGTGTTAAAGAATAAATTACATGAGCCTTTGTTTGTTTAAAAACTAGTTCTTGGCCAGGCGAGGTGGCTCACACCTGTAATCCCAGCACTTTGGGAGGCCAAGGCAGGTGGATCACCTCAGGTCAGGAGTTCAAGACCAGCCTGGCCAACATGGCGAAACCCCATCTCTACTAAAAATACAAAAATTAGCCAGGTGTGGTGGTGCACGCCTGTAATGCTAGCTACTCTGGAGGCTGAGGCAGGAGAATTGCTTGAACCCAGGAGATGAAGGTTGTAGTGAGCCGAGATCAAACCACTGTATTGCACTCCAGCCTTGGAGACAGAGCGAGACTCTGTCAAAAAAAAACCAAAAAAACAAAAACACTAGTTCTTGCTGGGCCGGGTGTGGTGGCTCACGCCTATAATCCCAGCACTTTGGGAGGCCGAGGTGGGTGGATCACCTGAGGTCAGGAGTTCGAGACCAGCCTGACCAACATGGAGAAACCCCATCTCTACTAAAAGTACAAAAATTAACTGGGCGAGCTGGGCATGGTGGCTCAAGTCTGTAATCCCAGCACTTTGGGAGGCCGAGATGAGCGGATCACGAGGTCAGGAGATCAAGATCATCCTGGCTAACATGGTGAAACCCCGTCTCTACTAAAAAATACAAAAAAACTAGCCGAGCGAGGTGGCGGGTGCCTGTAGTCCCAGCTATTCGGGAGGCTGAGGCAGGAGAATGGCGTAGACCCGGGAGGCGGAGCTTGCAGTGAGCTGAGATCTGGCCACTGCACTCCAGCCTGGGCGATAGAGCGAGACTCCATCTCAAAAAAAAAAAAAGAAAGAAAAGAAAAAGCCGGGTGTGGTGGTGGGAGCATGTAATCCCAACTACTCAGGAGGCTGAGGCAGGAGAATCGCTTGAACCCAGGAGGCAGAGGTTACAGTGAGCCGAGATCGCGCCATTGCATTCCAGCCTGGGTGACAGAATGAGACTCCATCTCAAAAAAACAAAACAAAACCAAAAAAAAACAAAACCTAGTTCTTGCTATGGCCTAGACTCCATACTAAATGCTTTTCCTGAATTATCCCAATTAATCTTCATAGAACCCTGAATTTGGAACTATTAAAACCCCCATTTTATTGATAAGAAAATGTTGTCAGAGATATTAACCAACTTACCCAAAATGACATAACAAGTAAGGAATGGAGGCCAAATTCAAACCCAGACAATCCAGCTTCAGAGCCCAGGCTTCAGCCACTATGTAAAATGGAAATCCTGATTGCAGTATGCATAAACTCTATCTTCATATGTATGGGCAAGCATGACTTCAAACCAGGATGAGTAGAGCTTACTTTCCTTGATAAGGCAATTCTTCTAAGCAGAAATTACAGTGAAATTAAGCCAGCAGGAACAAATAAGATTAGTTTAGTATGAGAAAAATTGAAAAGAGCACAGTAGTGTTATGATACTAATGAAGCTAATGATAGCTCTTGCTGTTTGGACCATCAGGTAGATTTTATTTGATAAAGTGGGATAAGAATGAAGAAACCTCAAGGATCTCAAGAGTTTAGGTGGGAAGATGGAATCAATAAATAAAGCAAATGGAGAACTCTAAAACATACTAACACACAAACACTAGCACATACATATATATACACACATATACATGTGATTCATATATGGGAAATATATGTATATAAAATATCTTGTATACAGTGCTGAGGGTTTAATACAGAGGTTGTGAGTAGGCTTCATTCAAAAGCTTGTTTGTGAAGGTATTCTTCAACTTAAACATAGTCAGTGAGTTTTCCTAAGTGGGAAGAGTACCAAAATACAAAAATAGAAATTAGTGAAATATAAGCCAGAGCTCACAAGCTCTGTGAGGAAAGAAGCCATGTGGCAAGAAATGGGAAGGGGAAAATAATTGATAAAAATGAACTTGAGTCACCTTATGAAAGGAACCTCCTGTCTAAAAGTTTGTGGCAAAACCAGCCTTTCTCAAACTAGAAACTGGGAGAGTTTGTGGCAGGGATGTGGAGTGATTTTCAGAGATTTTGTTTTAAATTTCAGTGTTTCCATTTTTACACTAACTTTAAACTTCTATCAATTATAAGCAGTGTTCTTTTTTTGCAGTGACAGTTTCAACTAATGTAATTTTCTTAAGTAAAATTTTATTTCTACAAAAGAAAAGCCCACAGAAGTGTGCTCAGTTGTTTCTAGAATTTTTTAATTCTTAAAAGGGCTCTATAGTGAGCAGGCCATTCCCAAGAAAGGAAATACAAATGGCTCAGTCTCACTAATAATAAGTGAGATTAATACTCACTTGTAATAAGAGAAATACATTACTATTACAAACACCATTTTGAACCCATTAGACTATCAAAGATCGAAGTTTGGTGATACGTTTTTGTGAGGGTATAGAGAAATAGACATTCACAGAGGTTGTCTTTAGGAGCTTTTTGACAAAATAAATGTCAAAAGTTTGAAACGCATTTTTTTTTCATTTACTAATTCCATTTCTAGGAGTTTGTACTGCACACACATTTATACCTGTTTACAAAGGTGTGCATATTAAATTATCTGGAATATTTTGTTACACCAACAATGGTAACAAGGGATTCCAGGTAGCTTAAATGCTCACTCATACCAGTTGAACTGTGTTATAGCCATATGATAAAGCAGAATGAGGCAGATCTGTAAGTGTTCATTTGGAATGATCTTCAAGATCTATTGCAAAGCACAAAAAAAAAAAAAAAAAAAAAAAAAAAGGAAGGTACAGAGCAGTTGCTACCATTTGAATACAAATAATAATACAATGGATAAATACATATTTGCTTATATGCCCTTAAAATATTTGTAGAAGGATGCACAAGAAACTAGTAATAGTGGCTGCCTCTGCCTCTGGGAGGAAAAATGGAGTGCTTGGAGGACAGAGTAGCAGATTAACATTTTACATACATTTTTCCTTTTTAAAAATATGCCTTTATTACCTACCAAATTTACAGAAGATGGGGTTACGTACATTACTCAAGTTTGAGAAGTGCAGAATATCTCACACATTTTTTTTTGTTTGGTGGGTAGCAGACTTGATGGTGAGAAGAAATCTATTGTTTTGGCATTTTACTTTGACATTTCAAACTCTTTCTCATACTGGTGCTTTTTATCCTGCAAATGAGCAACAGATTCCTACCATGCCGTATCCCAATACCAACATAAAAAAGTATTAAAATATAAAATGGTTTTAAGACCATCATTTTATAATCTTTGTTCAGAGGCTGAAAAATAAGTATCTTAGCTCTCTATGATCAAATTTTGTAAAAAAGTTATGCCATTTATTGAGAAACTGTCTTTGAATTTTGAAATAACTTATTGCCTTTATATACATATTAATACATATTAATAAATATAATTAATACATATTAATAAATATAAAAACCTGGATAAGCAAAACTAGTAATAAAAATCCCTTATCATTTGGTCACCCAGAAATTGCTATTATCCACTTTAATGCTGTTATACAGATACTTTTATACTCTGCATTTTTTTTCAGGCAGTGGCCTTTCAGTGAAAAATTTTTCGACAGCATCACTTACTGGACTGCATGGTTTTCTATCTTATAAACAGACGGATGGATCTGTCTTTTGATCCGTGAATCCACTTTTACTGAACTAGCTTGTTTTTCAGATTTCAGTTATAAACAATAATTCCTGCTAAACATCACCGCTGAATCTTACTTTTCCTTAGGATAAATTCTGATGGAATTGCTGTGTTAAAGGGTAAAGGGATTTTAAAGCTTCTTGGTAAATGTCAACAAATTTGCCCTTATTGCTATTCAGATTTGCAGATGTTATTTCAGGTTTATTAGAAAGCTCCCCGGGGCCGGGCGCAGTGGTTCACACCTGTAATCCCAGCACTTTGGGAGGCCGAGGTGGGCGGATCACGAGGTCAGGAGATCAAGACTATTCTGCCTAACACAGTGAAACCCCACCTCTACTAAAAATACGAAAAAAAATTAGCCGGGCGTTGTGGCAGGCACCTGTAGTCCCAGCCACTCGGGAGGCTGAGGCAGGAGGATGGCGTGAACCCGAGAGGCGGAGCTTGCAGTGAGCCAAGATCACACCACTGCACTCCAGCCTGGGGCGACAAAGCAAGACTCTGTCTCAAAAAAAAAAAAAAAAAGCTCCCCCCTAGGCCCCCGCCCGGCCCTTTATTAGAAAATCCTAGAGAGCTATTTCATTTAGATATAGCTTCTATACAGACATGTCCTTTTAGGGATTACAGGTGCAGATGTTACTTAACAGTTCCAGATGTTAGTGCCTGATACTATGTTTTTTGGTTATCAGACAGGCAGACTGGTACATTCCAGGTTATACAAACCCTAATCTAGCTATTCAGTACCTTCCATTCCAGGTCTTTTCTCTGTGAGTAGACTATAAAAGTCCTCTACACCTTCAGTTAGACTGTAGTAATTACAGCCTTCTTAACAGTATATGAAGATGCAGCTTATGAAATACCCTTGCCTACAATTAGTATTATTTTTCTTATCTCTCTGCTAGTTTGATAGAGCAAAAGTTATATTCACAGCTTTACTTTGCATTTAATTATTAAAGAAATTTTTTCCCCATCTGGAGCTTATTTTTTTGTGAATTGCCTCTTTATGTTCTTGGTCTATTTTCTGAATTTCGCATTTCTCTTCATTATTGGTTTCATAATAATGTGAGTATTCACTATCTACCAAGCATTGTGCTAAGTGTATTACTTGTGTCATCTCATCTAATCAATACTAACCCCATAACATAGGTAATGGTATCCCAAGATGAGGACGCTGAGGTTCAGAGAAGATCACACAACAAATAAGTTTAAAGCAGGAATTCCAATCCAGGTCTGTCTGACTGCAAAGTCCATGTTTTTAACTGCTACACCAGTACTATTGTTTTCCTAGTTTTTCCTCTAAATAGACTTCATAAAATTGCAACTAGATCAGAAGCACAAACTACACAAACAGATCCAAACCTAAGATAGTCAAGCTCCTGAGCAAATGGTAGTACTGAGCTTGTTTGGCAAATCTAAGACAGGGGTTCTCAAGCTTGATCATCAGAATTCTCTAGAGGGCTTGTTAAAACACATATTGCTGGGCCCACCCACAGATTTTCTGATTCATTAAGTCTGGGGTGAGTCCTAAAAATTTGCATGTCTTTCAGGTCTTTAGATGTTATTGATGCTGCCGATCTGGGGACCTCACTTTGAGGACCACTGCCCTACAGCACTCTCACGTAGTGACGTTTTCTCATACCTTACCTGTGTTCCTAAACCATACTCCCTCAAGTCTCTCCCCCCATTTGTTAACCACTGCTATAAACACTACCATTTTATGTTTTTGAAAGTTAATTACATTTAGAGTATTTTACCTGTGGTGGTATCTGGCACAGAGTAAATATTTAGTAAATATTAGTTGAGGTGAGTGGGTGGGTGGATGGATGGATGGATTTTCTTCATTTATGTATCTTCATACCTTCCAAGGAGGAAATGGTTGGAGGTTTTGAAAGAGTGTGTGTGGTTTGTGTGTGTGTGTGTGTTTATACTATGAAATTTAGCATCAAGTTTAGCTCACACTTGTGGACCAGTGCCAGTGACTACAGTACTAATATAAGCATATAAACAATGTTAATATTTAAGAAAAATCATTTAAGAAAAAACGTGTTGTCTTCATTTTCTTTTTTTTTCTGAGATGGAGTCTTGCTCTGTTGCCCAGGCTGGAGAGCAATAGCGTGATCTCAGCTCACTGCAGCCTCTGCCAGGTTCAAGCAATTCTCCTGCCTCAGCCTCCCAAGTAGCTGGGAAGCTGGGATTACAGGTGTGCGCCACCATGTCCAGCTAATTTTTTTTTTTTTTTTTTTTTTTTTTTTTTTTTTTTTTTTTTTTTTAGTAGAGACAGGGTTTCTCCATTTGGTCAGGCTGGTCTCGAACTGCTGACCTCAGGTGATCCGCCCCCCTTGGCTTCCCAAAGTGCTGGGATTACAGGCTTGAGCCACCATGTCCAGCATCTTCATTTTCAATCAGTGGATGGATCTCCCCAGCACAAAGCTGTGTTAGACCAGGCCGTCTTCAGTCTTTGATTGAACACCACAGTTCCACTTATATCTACTCATCAAGACCTACTACTTAGGTCATTAACACCTCTTTCTCAAATAATTTTCACCAAATGTGAAGCCTGGTTATTTGCAGTCATGGGATTTTTAATTATTTCTAAAATACTTCTTTGTACTTTTCTGTTTTGCTTGGGTTTTTTATAGTAAACATTTATATTTTAAAAATAAACATTTAAGGCCAGGCACAGTGACTCATACCTGTAATCCCAGCACTTTGGGAGGCCAAGGTGGTTGGATCACTTGAGCTCAGGAGTTTAAGACCAGCCTGGGCAATGTAGTGAGACCCTGTCTCTATGAAATTTAAAAAAAAAAAAAATTAGCCAGGCATGGTAGCACACGCCTGTAGTCTCAGCTACTCAGGAGGCTGAGGTGGGAGGATTGCTTGAGCCCCAGAGGTCGAGTCTGCATTGAGCAGTGATCATGCCACTGCACTCCAGCCTGGGCAACAGAGTGAGAACCTGTCTCAAAAAAATAAATAAAATAAACATTTTTTAAAAGTAAGTCAAGCAACTTGGCCTCATCCAAATATTTGTGAAATCACAGATTTACTGTGATTTTCATATTTAATGTGATCTTTATAATTTTTTAAATATACAACTAAATTAAAATTCTAATGTAACACCTAAAGTTTTCAGGTACCATCAGTGATGTGTATATCACACTTAGGAAATATCATACTGTATAATAATGTCCCTTTTACATTGCAGTAGTTTTACATATTAAAGATACTAGTCCTTGATCTGTTGGGTATTTACAAATATTTTTCCTAGCTTTTCATTTTTCTTTAACTTTATGATTTTTTTTTTGCATTTTTTGTTTTCTTTTGCCTACTGACATTTTTTCTACTTAATATAAAGTGCTGTTTTTTAAATATTTAATAATTTTTTTGTATCATGCTTTTAGGCTGTCCTTAGTCATCTCGAAGTTTTTCATCCATATGTTCTTCCAATTTTTTCATTTGTTGTTAGTTTTAAATTTTGGTATGAGATGGGAAGTTAATTTTATTTATTTCCCACAAACGTTTTCCCATTTCATCCTTTACTCATTTACTTGAAATGCCATTTTTATCATATATTAGAATCTTGAATCTGTTGGGTCTGTTTCTGCACCTTTCTGCCAAGCATCTCTGTGTTTCTATGCTAGCACGATGCTCTTTTAATTTAATAAAACCTTAGAATATGTGATATTTGTCTATCCTCTCTCCACTTGTCACCATTTGTCTATGCACTCTCACTCCTCTTCTAAATTATTCTTTGCTATTCTTGTTTATTCTTTGAGTGAATTTCAGAATTACTGGATCGGGTTTTAATACAGTTCTGTAGGAAATTTGATTGGGATTATATTAAATGTATACCTTGGCCAGGCACGGTGGCTCATGCCTGTAATCCCAGCACTTTGGGAGGCTGATGCAGGCAGATCACTTGAGGTCAGGAGTTCGAGACCACCCTGGCCAACGTGGTAAAACCGTGTTGCTACGAAAAATACAAAAATTAGCCTAGCGTTGTGGTGGGCGCTGGTAATCCCAGCTACTCGGGAGCCTGAGGCACAAGAATCACTTAAACCCGGGAGGCGGAGGTTGCAGTGAGCAGGGATCACGCCACTGCACTCCATCCTGGGCAGGAAAGCAAGACTTGGTCACAAAAAAACAAATGAAAATAAATGTATACCTTAAGGGAAAAATAGGTATGTTTAGATATTCCCCCATTTTAGTATTCACTGTTGTAAAGGATAATTATTTGTTCGATATTCTCACTGACTAGCCTGGAAATTCATTTAATAGTTTTATGTTCCCAGTGTGTGTATTCAAAGTCTTGCATGAGTAATGACTAAACGTGCATATGTCGGAAGGTAAGTGGATAAAAACAGGCTATTATGGAAAATATGCTCTCCCTTTGATTCTGAGATTTTAGACAAGTAGAAAATATTTCCCAAATGTGAAATAGAGAAAAACATGAAGATGAATGCTATAACAACTTTTACTGTTGTAAAAGTAGTATTAAGTCCACTAGTAAACTGTTTCTTATTCTTGGGAATTTAATTCTCATAAGAGTTCTCATAATATTCATAAAAGTATTTATGTTGGTAGAATTGTGAACTAGCTGGATTAAATTTAAAGCTATTAATTTCCAAGTGACTTCTCAGTTACCGGTTTCAGTCAACTTTGATACATAGAATAATCAGCTTACTCAGATTTTTTTTTTTCTTCTTAGTAACAGAAGTTTTATTGTATTTGGTCCACAGTCAGTATTTCACATTATTTCATGGTGCAGGGCCCCTGGGTGGGAATCCCTGTGTAGTACTTGGCGGGGCCTGTGGCCAGGGGTGATGAAGCAGTATAGCTGGTCAGGCCCAGAAGAGGAGAAGAAGGGCTGGGGGCTCCTTAAAACCTACTGAGGGGTGGGCATGGTGGCTCACACCTGTAATCCCAACACTTAAGGAGGCCAAGGTGGGCGGATATATATATATATATATATATATATTTTTTTTTTTTTTTTTTTCTTTTGTTAATACTTCCTGAAACCTTTGTGGCACAGAAACCACAAACTGATTGGCTGACAAAAATGGAAAGAGGAGAGGCAACCGGAAACCTTTGGGGAGCGGTTCCCCTCCATGCCCATGTCTGTTCTCCCCAGCACAGCTCGGCCCACAACCTGGATGTGCCAGCAGGGACCATCACCCTACACGTGTTGGGATACAGCTTGACGCCTTCCCCCACAGCCAGGTGGCTCAGTCCTGCAAAGAAACCAAGGCAAGGGGGGAAGAACCCTGCTGCCTGATCCTGTGCTGCCCCTCACAGACCATCGGTTGATTGGCAGCACTGAACAGGTTAAAAAAAAAAAAGAGAGAAAACACAGAAAAACCCAAAAACCTAGACAGGGAGATGATGTGGGGAGAGAGCATGCCAGGTCAGATTTTTTTGTATACCTAAACAGTTTGATAAAATTTTTAAATGAATCTCCTAAAATACCATATATACTTTCCAAAAAATATGACCATTACCCTCCCTTAAATATAAAGACTAAGTATTAAATAAAGAAAAATGGATACAATTTTTATAAGAAAAGATTTACATAGTCTACTTTTTGTACATGGGATATATCTAACAGATAAAAAAATAATTGAACTTATTCAAAGTATAATTCAATTTATAAGGAATGGTGAACTAACAGTTTTACTTTTAATGGGAATTGTGTTTAACAGATGATCGTACAGTCTTTGAAGATATTAAGTTCATTTACATTTCTCTCTATATTAAAATTTCAGCAAATGTAGAAGCAAATTAATGAAAGTGTCTAAGTAAGTTAATATTCTTAAAACACTTAGAACATTCCTAACACATAGTATAACTCTGTTAGGTCAATCAATCAAGTGGACTCTAGTAATTGAAAAGCTCCTTTTTAAAGCTTTATACTACTGAAAGCTTTCTTTTGTCATGATGTATTTGAATTATCAACTTTTTCTTCAATACTTTTTACATTCGCTGTGCTGGGAAAGCCACAAAAGAAAAAGGTTACTTCTACATTTAGTCCAGTTGAAAAAGAGCACCAAAATGTGATTTGAATGTTATATAGAGTAATGTTTCACTATGTGTATAATGATTGAGTAAATTAGGTAAATGATAAAATATTGACATTTCTAACATCTTAGTACCTCAGTGTTCTGTACTACGGTCTCCCATTGTTTTTTTCAATGTGAAAATCAGGGCAGAAATTAAGGAACTTCAGCATTATAGGTCATATTCTCTTTTTTTAAAGAGGGTCTGAGATCTGTTGGTTTGAGGGTCCTAGGATGGGTGTGATGGGTACATGGGAGTTAATTTTATTGTTATCTTTTATAACGTATATTAGATATTCTTCTGTATACAACAATGATTTCATAATATAAATTGTTTTTAAAATAGAAATTGTGAAGAAAAGCTATTCACTGGCCGAGCGAGGTGGCTGACACCTGTAATCCCAGCATTTTGGGAGGCCAAGGCAGGCAGATCACGAGGTCAGGAGATTGAGACCATCCTGGCTAACACAGTGAAACCCCGACTCTACTAAACATACAAAAAATTAGCTGGATGTGGTGGCACATGCCTATAGTCCCAGCTACTCAGGAGGCTGAGGCAGGAGAATCGCTTGAACCTGGGAGGCGGAGGTTGCGGTGAGCCAAGATTGCGCCACTGCACTCCAGCCTGGGCAACAGAATGAGACTCCATCTCAAAAAAAAAAAAAAAAGAAAAGAAAAACTATTCCCCAGTAATACCAAAAACTAAATTATTTATTGCGAAATTGTTAAATTTGTCCACACGAATAATATTTTATGTTAAAGCAAATATTTGTGATAATCTGAACTTTTTTGTATAAAAAATAAACATTACCTTTAAAATTAGTAATTGACTAGTACACTTAGATGAAGAATTAATTAAAAATAAGTTTAACAAAGTGGCCATTCGCTTGCATCTTCTTCAGATGATGATCATCACTATATACGTTATTTCTAAAAAATTTGAGCCATGGTTATCTTCTTTAAGTTTTGCCTATTTCCCCAAAAGATATTTTGAAATACTAGTTGTGATTATACTGTTAAGTGTCATTTTCATAGTATAAACTATTCATATTTTTTTCTTTTTGGAAGAGTCAGAATGGATAATCGATACGCCTCTGTGGCCTTGTGATAGACTGGATGTGCTTAATCGACATAATTTGCTCTGTACAATTGCACATGAAACCTTAGCCAAGAGCCTTTATAGACAGACATTTGAAGTTTTGCAGAATCTACCAGGTTTTCAAAATTCCCAAGGTATGTTTTTTAAAAGTCTATCTTAATTATGTCTTGCCCATCTGGTGTTTAACTGTTAATAAAAAACAGTTATCCACCTGTTTTGATTGAGTTTTATATTCCAGCATATTTTTTAATGAAGTAGTTTTCTGTAAAATGTGTTCTTTGCAAATTGAATATGCTTTCCTGATGGTTTTAAAAAATCTGAGATGCTTATCTTTGGGTTGTTTGTCAGCAGCTCCTAAGACAAGCATTTTTATCATTCCCTTTTCCCTACTTCTGTCATCAGCAGACAATATGTTTAAATGCCCCGAGCAAGCTTTTTCTCTTATCACTGAATAAATACAGAACTTAGTTTACATTACCTAGGAACACAGGTAAACGTGAAAGAAATGGAGGAAATGAAACAGATGCCAAGTTCAAAGAAACACCAATGTGGGCAATGGTAGTTAGTACTCTTGAATGTTGGGTGTCCATGAGCAAAAGCTTTCGGTCAAGAATGAGCTATGTGATAGATTCAGAAGATATTGAAAACGTTAACTTGAGGGCCTCCCCTCAGTACTTTCATCGTACTATCTATAAATTTTCATTTTCCCACTTAATTCCACTGTGCTCCTGTATTGTAATTAGTGTTCTTATCTGTTTCTCCTTACATAAAGTGAGCTCAATCAAGATGGTACTATTTTCTTTACCTTGGTGTTCCTGGCCCAATGACTGCTATCTAGCAATCTTTTAATATACAATTAGTTGGTAATGAAATAAAGTAGTAATAGGGAGAGACAGATAGTTGTGCGAGATTTTGGAAGACCCTAAATGTCAGACTAAAGGAGTTTTATTCTCTGTGTATAAAAAGGGGTCACTAGAATTTTGGGTCTAGGGAGTAATATAATTAAGTTGGTGTTTCAGGAAAGTTCTTCTGGCAGTAGTGTTTAGGAAAAGACTAAAAGTAGAGAGATTAATTTGCTGATAAGGCCTGGATAACTAAAAGATTCTAAAGCAGTAAAGAACTACAGTCTAGCTCACAGACCCAACTGACTGAATGTAAGGAATAAAAGAGAAGTCTCTAAGATGACTTCTTTTTCTTCTAAGAATGACTGAAGGAATAGAAAACCCATTAAAGGATTGTTTTAAATTTGGCAGTAAATATTTATTAGGGGATGATTTATTTTTAGTCGAGGGATATATAAGGCCAAGGTCTGAACTGTAGATATAATACGAACAGAATTGAGAAATTATTCAAGACACTGCAGATACACAGTCACACGTGGGGATCAAATACAGAGGTCTTAAGGCATCATCTGAAATTTTTGTCAAGCTTCTTTTTATCTTCTCTATTGCAAAGGAAGTTAATGGTTTTTCTTCATGCTTTTTCATTTCTTACTTAGAGACTATGTAAGATAGGCTGGGCACCGTGGCCCATGCCTGTAATCCCAGCACTTTGGGAGGCCGAGGCAGGCAGTTCACTTGAGCCCAGGAATTTGAGATCAGACGATATGGGCGCATTCAGGGTGGTATGGCTGTAGATGAGCCCAGGAATTTGAAACTAGTCTGGGCAACATGGTGAAACCCTGTCTCTGCAAAAAATATAAAAATTAGCCAGGCCTGGTGGACGTGTAGTCCAAGCTACTCAGGAGGCTGAGGCGGGAGGATGACTTGAGCCCAGGAGGTGAAGGTTGCAGTGAGTCAAGATCGTGCCACTGCACTCTAGCCTGGCCAACAGAGTGAGACCTGTCTCAAAAAAGGAGAAGAAAAATAAAGAGAATATATAACATGATTGCATTTTAGTGACTGTGACTCCTATAATGGGTAAGAAAGGGTCAAGGGGAGGAGAAATAAAAAGGAATATGAGATGGAGGTTTGAGACACTAAGATAAATCAATTTTATTATGTCATTTTTTTTTTATTCCAGAAACTGTGGAAGTCTCACAATATAGCCTTCTTTTTAATAAGCTTCTAGGTTCCTGTGTAGAAAGCAATAGTCTTGGTATGTCATCCTCTGTGGCGGAATTCATGATTTCAAAGAGCATCCCTATTGATTTTTCCTTTCTTAGAAGATTAATTACTTCTTTAGGAAGGAGTCGTTTATGGCTCAAAGCCAGAGCCCACTACAAAAGTAAGTTACATTTAAAATGTTTTAATATATTGGTTTATAATTTTATTCTCTAACCCAGAATTTATAATATTTAAGATTAGATATTTATATGTATTAAAAGAGCAGTAATACGTATTCATATGTAGTGGTCTCAACAGATCTGTGCTCTCTTTTGAAACCTACTGTTTCTCTTCTGTTTGCAATTGCTTTCCTTATTTCCAGTCTTTCCAATTTCCAATCTTTATTTCTTGCACAGTAGCTTGTCCGCTAGAGGGCGAGCAAAGGGAACAAATAACAGGATAGAACCAGTTTGGCATATCTTATAAATAATACAGGCATAAAACAGTTGGGTAGAATGAAGTTTAAAGAATATCTATGTTTTTATTTATCTCTGCTGTATCCCTAATTGTTATAACTAAGAATATTCAATAGCAGGTCACATCAGAAACACAAAGGCTGTCATACCAATGCAACATGGTATGTGTTTTTCACATGGCTTTTAGTAATAGAACTTTGTTAATCTACTTACAGCTGTTGTTCTCTAACAAATAAGCCTGGAAAACTAGTGCTTTCTCTAGTCCAAGCCACCTCGCAGGTATTTTAATTAGAAAATAATTCCATGTAGGTTCTAGATCTAGAAAAGAATTGTTTTTTCTGCCTTCATGCAGTAATTTGTCTTCAACTACCACTGTCATGTATATAACAAATATTTGAGGGCCTACTCTGTGTCACCCTGTACCAGATGTGTCAAATATCCTAGCCACTACTACCTGAGCTGGAAGTGTTTTTCAGGTGGCCAGCTGTGATCAGTGTAGCAGGTGGTAACTTTTTTCCCCCCAACAAAATGGGAAAGAAAATATTAGGGTACATTACAGGTAGTGAGGTTAATTATTTGATAAAATTTTCATTTCAGTTGCATGTATGCACGTATGTATACTGGGTCATTATATAAAATGTGTTTCTGGTAGGTTATAATCAAAAAAAGTTTTGAAAGTTGTGATTTCTTAAAAAGGGTGATCAGAAATTTAGAGGAAAGATAGAATTGTTTGTTCATAACACCTAATTTCAATTGTGTAGTTATGTTTCAACTCTTTATACTATTTACCTTCAGACTTCTAGAAACCATACACACGCACATATAGGTGTGTGTATGTGATTTTAGTTTCTAGAATTGAAGTTAATGGGAATAATTTATTTTTCATGTAACTGCAACTTGGGGGAGATGCCATCAGAAGGTGTTTATATGCCATAGGAACAAGTATAAGCTCAGACATTTAAATGAGATTTTTATAAATATTTCTATTTTTTAGTTGGAAATAAAATTTTATATTAAAGCATCTAAACTTTATCACTTTAAAAAATTTTAACAACTTTACAGAAGTATAATTCAAATGCCATACAATTCACCCATTTAAAGTATACAAGTCAATGGTTTTGCCGTATCTGAGAGTTGGGTAACCATCACCATAATCAACTTTAGAATATTTTATTCACACCAGAAAGAAACCTCATATCCATTAGCAGTCACGCCTCATTCCCGCAAATCTATTCAGCCTTAGTAAGAATTACTTCTAATGATTTTTTTTAGCAGTGCAGTTTTATTTGTTTTTTGTTTTGTTTGTTTGGTTTTTTTTGTGAGACAGAGTCTTGCTTTGTCGCCCAGGCTGGAGTGCAGTGTCCCGATCTCGGCTCACTGCAAGCTTGGCCACCGGGGTTCACGCCATTTTCCTGCCTCAGCCTCCCAAGTAGCTGGGACTACAAGCGCCCGCCACCATACCCGGCTAATTTTTTGTATTTTTAGTAGAGAAGGGGTTTAACTGTGTTCACCAGGATGATCTCAATCTCCTGACCTCGTGATCCGCCTACTTCAGCTCCCTAAAGTGCTGGGATTACAGGCGTGAGCCACCGCGCCCAGCCTAGCAGTGTGTTAAAGCAATTAATGCCTGTGTACAGTACAGTATCTTTGTTATTGGAACTTTTCCTTTTATCTAATCACACGTATTCCTTATATGCAGTGTAACTTCTGAGACTTATGCAGGTGAGGTTACGGGGTAAAGAGTCTTTTTGTTTTTTAAAGAATGTCACTGAATTATAAAACCATGAATAAAAATGAGTCATTTACAGCCAAATGAGTAATTTATAGCCACTGATCAGTCTTCAAAACATCTCATTTTCTAACAACGTTGACATTAAATTATATTGGAACTCCTTTTGGATTTATCTTCAGACATAGCTTAACATTGCAAGAAGAGCCTTTCAGTGGTGTATAACCATGTCTAGTAGTACTTTATTTGGTACTTAAGACTGACTTTCTTCAAGGCACTGTTAAGACTTAGTGCCAGTGCCTTTGTTTTGACTTTGTTAAAACTTTTTTTGTTTTAATATTTTTATGACTTTATGGAGATAATTTCACATATCATGAAATTAATTTACTTAAAGTGTATAATACATTCATTTTTGGCATAGTCACAGAGTCATGCAGTCATCACCACTGTTTAAGTTTAGAACATCTTTAACACCTTCAGAAAAAGAAATCTTGTACACATTAACATTTATTCTCCATTCCCTGGTTGTCTCTTCTCTGTCTCCATGAATTTGTCCATTCTAGACAGATCACATAAATGGAATCATTCAATACATGAGTTTTAGTGACTGACTTTTTTTTTTTTTTTGAAGACGGAGTCTCACTCTGTCACCTAGGCTGGAGTGCAGCAGCGCAATCTCGGCTCACTGCAACCTCTGCCTCCCAGGTTCAAGTGATTCTCCTGCCTCAGCCTCCTGAGTAGCTGGGATTACAGATGTGTGCCACCATGCCCAGCTAATTTTGTATTTTTAGTAGAGATGGGGTTTCACCATGTTAGCCAGGTTGGTCTTGAACTCCCAACCTCAGGTGATCCACCCACATCAGCCTCCCAAAGTGCTGGGATTACACGTGTGAGCCACCGTGCCCAGCCATGACTGGCTTCTTAGCCTAGTGTTTTCAGATTTTAATGTTGTAGCATGTATCAATACTTTATTCCTTTTTATTGCTAAACAATATTCTATAGAATGGAATTTGTTTATTTATTCGTTGATGGACAGACATTTGAGTCGTTTTCACTTTTTGGCTATTGTGAATAGTGCTACTTTGAATATTCACATAAGTTTTTATGTGTATATATGCATTCATTTATCTTGGGAGAATTACTGACTCATACAGTAAATCTATATTTAGCTTTTTGCCGAACTGCCAAACTGTTTCCTGAAGAAGCTGCACCATTTTATATTTATATTCCCACCGGCCATGTATGGGATTTCCTAAACATTTCTTTATATCTTCACCAACACTTGTTACTGTGTTTTTTATTTTAGCTTTCCTGCTAGTGGGTGTTAAGTAATATGTCATTACAGTTTTGGTTTTCATATCTCTAATAACTAATGATGTTGAGGACCTTTTCATACAGTTATTGGTCATTCATATATTTTCTTTTGAGAATGTCTATTAAATCCTTTGCCCTTTTTTTTATTGTCAGAGTGTATTCATACATACATACACATGTACGTATGCATTTATATACACTCTGGATACAAATCCCTTGTCAGATATATGAATTACAAATATTTTGTCCATCCTGTTGGACAAAGTTGCCTGTTACTTTCTTGATGGCTTTGCCTTGCTTTCATGCTAGACTAATCAGGAGGAGATTGTCTAGGGACAACAGAGTTGCCTTCCTCATGTTCCTGATTTGTTCTCCCTTGTCCTAAAAATACTGCTTTTCTCTCAGAACTGAGAAGTCAGGAGAGAGATGTTATTAGTGTGTCTTTCCATTACTTCCCCCTCCCCCCAAATCAAATGTGAGTATTTTTCTTCTCACGTTTCATTTTGAGTGAAAAAAATCATATTAGTAGATTTCTGGTTAATCTAGTTAATTTGTTATTTTCTATTTTTTAATTCTGGTAAGAAAAGTTAAATAAGAATGCATGTAAATTATACCTACCAAAAACTAGTGAAGTTAATGAGTTAACAGTTTGTTGCTCCTGGCAGTGATCTAGGGAGGTGGGAATATCTAGTGATTAGGAGTCCAAAATCTGGAACCAGAAAGTGGGCACCCCAAGGAGGGTTAGAGAGCCTGAATGCTTACCAAAAGCCCCTCGTCTATGACATGGGAATAATAGTACCTAATTTCAAAGGTAGCATATTGTCAGATTAAAATGGGGTAAAACCCATGTGTTTATTAGCACATGTACCTGGCACATAGCAGGTCTTCAAAGATTAGCCATTACCCACATTAGAAAGATTTCTTGAAGAAACTTATTCTAACAAAATATTTTAAGCAAAATTTACATACAGATTTAAATTGGTTTCAGTAAAATATAATAATATAAAATTGCCTATATATAATTTGGATGTTCTAGAAGTTTTAAAGGTATTTCCCTATATATCACTGCTAATAAGCACCTAAACAATTTAAAAGTTAAATCTCTTCTCTTAAAAAGTGAAGTTTTAAAAATATGAAATGGTGAGTGTGGCTACAACACACAGATCACCTACAGGATAGAAATGTATTTTATGCCTAGTGCTTAGCACAATGCCGGACATTTAGTAGCAACAGTAAATACTGCATAAACTATAATGGTACTATAAATAACTGTGCTCAAAAATAGTTATTCTGAAATTATCTTGTGTTTACTATGGCTTGAAATAAATGTTGTTTGCCGTAATAAGGCTCAAAAGTCATTTTTCAGAGTTTTTGTTTGTTTGTTTGTTTGTTTTAATGTTTCTCACTTTTTTTTTTTTTTTTTTGAGATAGAGTCTCACACTGTCGCCCAGGCTGGAGTGCAAGGGCACAGTCTCGGCTCACTGCAGCCTCCACCTCCCAGGTTCAAGTGATTCTCCTAACTCAGCCTCCCCAGTTGCTGGGATTACAGGCACCCACCACCACACCTGACTAATTTTTGTATTTTAGTAGGGATGTTTCACCATGTTGGCCAGGCTGGTCTCGAACTACTGACCTCAAGAGATCCACCCGCCTCAGCCTCCCAGAATGCTGGGATTACCGGCATGAATCACCACGCCCAGCCCTTCTCACTTTTTATTTAATGTTTCAAAAACACTTTACAAAGAATAATGTCAAATATACTAGGATAAGCTATCGTGTAATTTGTTAATCTACTTCTAATGTGAAGATGTATTCTGTGTAAGTAATTATCACCTGTAGGTATTTCAGAAATCTAGGTTTTTACCTATTGGGTTTTAGTAAAGTTTGACCTATTATTTGATTTTTCAGGTGCTCTTTCCTTGGGTTGCTACCCACCACTGGAAGGAAATTTATACCGAAAACTTCTTCTAATTCCATCTTATTTATCTGAGATTGAAATGCTCTTAGCTATTGAAATCTTCATGGTATCTAATGCTAGTAGTATTCAGAGTCCTGGAACTTCTACACAGATACTGCAGATAGTTTTGAAAAGGTTGGTTGACGTAACTTTAACTGCGTTCTGAATGTAGATCTTGGCTCCCTACTCCCACCCTAGAATGTAAATGTTTTATGTGTTTTTATATATACATATATATTTATGTATATATTTATATGTGTACTTTGTGTGTATATTGCAAACTCTAGTATCATTTAAATTGAGAAAGGATTAGACCTGTTTGAGGCTTAAAACTTAAAACCAAACAAGTTAGTAGCATTCAGTAAACACTTTAGCAACTTCAGAGATACAGTTAAATATTCAAAGAGATGGATCCTCTTTAGGTACCAACCTTTCTTGTGTTTAGAGATCAGTACCTATAAAAATCTCTAGTCAACTCAAAAGATCAAAGGACTAGGGTCTAAAAGGGAAATACGTGATCATTTATTAGGTTCAGCCAGGAATAACATTGAAGATAAAGCCATCAGCCTAGTTTCTATATTTTATAATGCTATATATGCATAAATATTATAAAGTAGGTACTGTCCCAGAGTGACACCCTTTCATGTAATTTTGTTTGGAATCCTAGAATTTAGGCATACAGTAGATGGTGTGCCTAAATGGTAGTATGCCATATGATTTCTTGTCAGCCTTATCCAGGAAACTTGGAATATAACGATCTCTTGGGAATCCTGTTTTAGAGCTTCTTGACAAGAATTTTGCTTTAGTTTACAGGTGCGACAAACCAGATCCTCTGGTTGAATATTACATTAGTTATCTATTGCTGTGGAATAAAGTATCCCTGGACCTAATGGCTTAAAACAGCAAATAGTATCTTAGTATCTGTGGGTCAGAAATTTCAGAGAGGTTTAGCTGGATTGTCCTGGCTCAGGGATTTTCGTGTGACTCAGAGTTTCTCCACATAGTTGGAGTCAGGATGTTGTCAAAAACTTTAGTCACCTACATGATAGCTTACTGGAGCTAGAGGATCCTTTTCCTTGAGGACTCACTCAAATACTTATGGGGTGGAAGCCTCGGTTTACCACATGGGCCTCTCCATAGGTTGGTTAAGTGTCTTCATGACATGACTGACAGCTAATTTCTCCCAGAATGAGTGATCCAAGAAAGAAAAAGCAAGGAGGAAACTGCAGGGTCTTTTGTGACCTATATCAAGCAAGAACTATGAAGAGTCTGAGATTTTATCCTATTTGCAAGCTACAAGCTAACCTGCCACAGTTTCATAGATGGTAGCATAAGAGACAAGACTCCTGTGTTGGAGACAGAGGAATTTATTATTTGTGGTACGGCAAACAGCATGATTATCTACATATTTGCATCATTTCCTCTTGCTCCTAAGTCCCATAGATGGGCCTACATGGATACCTACATATGCCATAAGTTCTGTAACAGGAGAGGAGTGCCCAGCTTAGGAAACCCAAATCTTTTATGAGTAATAAGCATACCTGCCCTTTGCTTTGCAGGGAGGTACTATCTCCATCATCTAAGACTATGAGCAAACCTGCCCTTTGCTCCAGGAGGAAAACCTATCTTTATCTTTCAAGGTTGTTCACTATATAATCCTGGTAATTTAGAACAAAGGGTAGGCAGTGACTCTTGCAAAACTTCACAAACTCAAGAGATCCATGGAGAGTTGTCATCCAACAACCTAGTATCCAAAGTTAAATACTGTCACTTCTGCTCTCCTTTGTTGTAGGTGAGTCTTTTGGTCCAGCTGACACTTAAGGGGAAGAGAATTATGAAGTAAAATATTTTAGTTCCACTTTCAAAAAAACCCACTAAAAGTCATCTTTTTTCTTATAGTTCTTTTTTTTTTATTTTATTTTTATTTTTTTTTTCAGAGTGCTTCCTTATTTACCACTGTGCAGTATGGTAGGTAAGGCATCTAGGCTCCCCATGATCCGAATGAGGTCATGGTTTTCTCATAGCTTTCTATTCCCCACACACATGCAACTTCTTTATTTATTTCTTGAATTTGGAAGGTATTTGTAACCATAGTGCATAACTAGTGGCGTACCTAAATCTTTGATTTTGTCCAAGCCAATATATTTTCTCTATTGTCATTATCATGCTAAGCCCTGCCTTGTTACATTTACCTCTCTCTATGAGAGAATTGTATTCATCTTTAGACTTTTTTAAACTGCACATGGTTGGCATGTGCACCACCTACCAGATTCCCGGGCACCTCTTTCTAAGCTAGAATGTACTAGAAGGCACCTGGCCAGTCATTCCTCTCTGTGACCACTAGTTCCTGTTTCAAGTGCAAGCCCTCACTCTTGTCACTCTGGACCACACCGTGATGTTAATGCAGATAGGCTCCTACTCAGAACTTGCTGCTGGGCCCCGCAGATACCAAGAGTAGGAAGCAGTGAACACAAAGAAAAAAGTGATGCTTTATGTAACAGCCACATCTCTATTTTAAATAGTTCCCATTCCCTGCCCCAGAGGAAAAACTGACGTAAGGTGGGAATTTTATGCAAGTCAATGCAGTGACAATTGATTGCAGATGGAGCTGGTAGAAAAATTATTAGAAAAATTAATTCTAGCACTTAAGGAAGCACCCTAAATCAGGATTGAAGAAAATAACCAGAAATATAATAAAGCCCCTATAGCTATACAATTTGCTACCAGACATTAGCTACATATTAAGTATTTCCTTATAACTAAAAATAGTCAATATCAAAGTACAACTAACATGTGAACGTTAATTCTAAACTGGATTACATTTAGTATTTTATGCATTCTCTTGAAAAGATACAGGTAATTAGCTGTGTTCTAGATCAGTATTTTTCAAACTGGGTTGCAGACTATTTGTGTGGTGAAATCAATTTAGGGTGTTACAACCAGCATTATTTTTAAAATCAGGGTTTTTGTCATCAGGGTAAGTCTTGTTTTGTGAAATTTACTTTTTATGTATGAAGGTATATACTGGGCCATAATATGTCTTTTTTTTGGACAGAGTCTTGCCCTATCACTCAGGCTAGAGTGCAGTAGTGCAATCATAGCTCACTGCAACCTCAACTTCCTGGGCTCAAGCCATCCTCCCACCTCAGCCTCCTGAGCAACTGGGACTACAGGTGCACGTCATCATACCCAGCTAGTTTTAAAATTTTTTGTAGAGACAAAGGTCTCACTGTGTTGCTCAGGCTGATCTTGAGCTCCTGGCCTCAAGCGATCCCCCCAACCTGAGCCTCCAAATCGTTGAGCTTATACCACTACGCCTGACCAAAATGCCTTTCTTACTGTGGGTCATGATCAAAAAAGTTTGAAAGCCACTTTTAGAAGAATATGGTGAAAAGACGATCATAGCTTAGTATCAGTAAATGTAAATTACTATCTTTTGAAGAAACTATATAGCTTATCTTTTTTAAGAGTTTCTGACTTTATGAGGTGTTCATTTTATAGGTGTGAAGACAACCAGTCTCGGAGCAATGATGATTATCAAGCTGCAGTAGAAAGGTTAATTATGGCTGCTCGTATATCAGATCCAAAGCTTTTTGTTAAACACATGACTGTCAATGTTAATAAGGAACAGGTTTATAGTTTGGGACATTGTTCTGCCCTGAAATGGTTAAAAGAGAATATGAAGTGGGCTGGAAAGGTTTGGCTTTTCAGTAACCATTAGTTAATAAAGTCTGCTCTTTTTCTTTTTTTCTTTTTTTTTTTAGTTCAAGTAATCATTGTTGAAAATAAAGGCAATAAAAATAGACAGTTTTCACCATATTCAGCTCTTTGACTTTATTGGCTTACAGCAAGTTAATAGTTTTAAAGCCCTAAAAATTTTTATTGATACGTAATTTTCAGTGAGTTTATTCACACAGAAAAGTGACTTTTCAGATTACTTTTTGACTTTAAAAGAAACTAAGCATATTAAATCCCAATTTATTCTGAAATCCAAAACTGAATACTGTGCAGCATTTAATAAGAGGGAGACATAACAGGGAAAATATACAAGCAGGTAACTGGAATTTTCAGAAAAACATTTAGGGTTATGAAATAGGTTTAGTGTGTACTCAGTCCAGTCTCTAAAGCTATACTACATCTGTAATCAAGAATAATAATATAATATTGAAAATGAACACAAAAATTCAGAATACTTTCTGAATTACACCAAAAAAGTTTAAATTACCCTCAGAATGGTTTTCCTTTCGTGTATCTTAGAATACTAGATGAGTTTTGAAAATTTATGTGCATTACACTAGATAAGACACAAATATACCCAAAACTTAATTATCTAAACAAGGATTCTTCCTTCCAAACCAATTTAGGAAGTTAAAGCTCTTCTGAAGTCATATTCAGAATCTATATCACATTCTCCAAGGTGGTAGTCCTCATCTTTGATACTTTAAACCATAATTTAAAATTGTTTAGATTTTAAAAAGTATGAATAAGGTGAGTAATAAGTTGTAACTAAGGGGACTGAAAGTATTTTTTTTTTTTTTCCTGAGAAAGGGTCTTACTCTGTGCCCAGGCTGGAGTACAGTGGCATGATCATGGGTCATTGCAGCCTCAACCTCCCGGGCTCAAGTGATCCTCCCATCTCAGCCTCCCATGTAGCTGAGACTACAGGTATGCACTGCCATGCCCAGCTAATTTTTGGTTTTTGTTTTTGTTTTGAAATGGGGTTTGGCTATGTTGCCCAGGCTGGTCTCAAACTTCTAGACTCAAGCTATCTGCCCACCTTGGCCTCCCAAAGTACTGGGATTACAGGCACGGGCCACCGTGCCCAGCTGGACCGAAAGTATTTCTTAAGGGAGTTCACAAAATATGGTAAATAGCAGCATCATTGGAATAAGTCTGTAACATCACAAGACTAGGGAGGTTAAATCCTAGCTCTTGCCAAAATGCCTGATTACTATGGATGAAATGTAGAACGAATACTATCACAAATGGGATATGGGGAAGTGACGCAGGTGACGTCAAGAAAGATACCCGGTTCTTTTTTTTTTTTTTTTTTTTTTTTTTTTTGAGATGGAGTCTTGTTCTGTCGCTCAGGCTGGAGTGCAGTGGTGCGATCTCTGCTCACTGCAAGCTCCACCTCCCAGGTTCACGCCATTCTCCTGCTTCAGCCTCCCAAGTAGCTGGGACTACAGGCGCCCGACACCACGCCCGGCTAATTTTTTGTATTTTTTGTAGAGATGGGGTTTCACTGTGTTAGCCAGGAAGGTCTTGATCTCCTGACCTCGTGATCTTCCCCTCGGCCTCCCAAAGTGCTTGGATAGATACCCAGTTCTTTAGTATGAAGGAACTGGGTGACTATAACCTGCCATTACTTCAGTGGAGCACCTAGGAAATAAATTAGGTTTGGAGATCACTTTGAGGCACCTTTGAAAACAAGGGGAGAATAGAAAGTGGGCAATTGGTAGATTCGTCATTTCTACAAATGATAACTGAAACTCTAAGAAAGGAATTAGAGAAGTATGTGACCTCTGAGATGCTGGTGGCAAAGATGTATTAGGATGAAGTTGCAGGAGGGAAAGGATGATAAATTAAGCTTTTAGGAAAAATGGCATTGGATGGAATGGTTTACAAGTGTCTGGACTGGTTTCTAATGACAAGTTAAGACCTTATTGCTGGAACAAATAGAGGCATTTTTACCTGTCAACAGTGCCAAAAGATAGAAAAGGGAAAGGAGCGTTAATCATTGCTGGGTGTGAGGTGTCAAAGCCCTGACAAGAAAAAGTGTTGGCTCTCGAGCAGTAAGAAGAATACTGGCAACAGTACAGGTTTGAAAAGGAAGTTTCATTAGATAGATAGAATGCTGCAGAAGGATGCAGCAGGGCACTTCAGCAAGAGAGGACTGAGCTCGCCACAGTGGAGTTTTCCTTAGGAGTATTTGTAGACCTTTGAGCAGGAGCTTAAGGGTAATTTGGACCATATTAGCCATGTAGGTAATGATAAATGATTATATTTGTAGACATTTTTGGTGCCTTGATGTTAGCAAGGGTTGCACAATGAGTTTTGACATGCATGCATTTGGAAATGTGTAGAAATTCTAGTTACTTACAAATTTGGGGAAAGAAGCCTGGTATCAGATGCCAGGTTTTGATATTGGGGAAGTCTAATTACTTCTAAATTCCTCAGGTAAGGAGTTTTGCCTCAGATGGTCTGCTTGATGGCCACCAGGTGATCTTTGCTCTTCTCATTTTCCCCCTGACAGATATTTTGGTCAAATCTTTGACCCTTTCTATTCCCCCATGACCCTGTGTACCTGCTGCCTATTATGGCTTCAAGAAAGGGAAAACGGCACAGTGAAGAAGGGTGTCAGGTCTGTCTGGCTACTTCCTGCTGAAAGGGAGCATTGAGGGGATAAGTCACGTTTTTCCCTTTCTTGCTCTCTGTCATGAAGGGTTATGAAAAACTTGTTTTGGGGACAGGAGACACCAGATTCCATCAAGAGGCCCCATATAAGTGGAAGTTGCTGTTGCAGGCTGGTATTGGGATTACATAATCATCTGTAGGTGGAATCATTGTAATCTGGAAGATAGAAACTTAATGAGAGCATTAAAGAAGCAGGGACCAAATATTAGAAGAATAATAATGAGGAATAAAGGTCCAAGGAATGGGAGAAGTCAGGTGATTTTTGGAAACCAATTAGTAAGAATTTTGGCCCAGTTTGGGTTACTTTGAGAAAGTGTGTGTAGCCATTTGGTTTGTTTGAAAATCTCTCGGACGTTAGTTTCCACTTCTCCAGACATATTAATGTAGGTGCAACACATTTTGTTGATGACAGCACAGATGACTCCTTGTTCAGATAGGAGGTAATCTAGCACTCTTCTGTTATCAAAAACCATTCCTACTAGTGAGGTTAAAGACTCTTCTAGTGGTGATAGATTTGTGCTAGTTTTTGCTAAGCTATTTTGAGGGAGGCAGTAAGTTCCCGTAGTGTGATTTCATGATAAGTACAGCCTCCCCAAGGGGTGAGAGTTGTGATGATTCCAACAACTCCAGCAATAAGTCCTAGGACCCTTTTTCTTCCTGAATGGGATTCTAGATTGGAAGTTATGTTTAAGACAGTGATTTGGGCAGTAGCTATTGTACCCAGAGTACAGTCATCATAATGAAGAGAATTATCAAGGTGGGATAGGGCCAAAGCTTGAAAAGGATTTAAATATAATAGCAGTGCCACAAAACCATAAGAATCCAGGGGGGGCAGATAATACATTTTTGAGGCTTCTTGGACTAAGAGGGCCACCACTGCTAAGGCTCTTAAGCCATCCCTGGGATACTAGGTCTAAAGTTTTTTAAAAAATATGCCATAGGGGCCAGGCATGGTGGCTCACACCTGTAATCCCAGCACTTTGGGAGGCCAAGGCAGGCAGATCATGAGGTCAGGAGTTCGAGACCAGCCTGGCCAACATGGTGAAACCCTGTCTCTACTTAAAATACAAAAATTAACTGGGCGTGGTGGTGCGCACCTGTAATCCCAGCTACTCAGGAGGCTGAGGCAGGAGAATCACGTGAACCTGGGAAGCAGAGGTTGCAGTGATCCAAGATCACGCCATTGCACTCCAGCCTGAACAATAGAGTGAGACTCCATCTCAAAGAAAAAAAAAAGTGCTATAGGGCACTTAGAGGGCCCCCCAATCTTGGGCTAAGACTCCCAAAGCTATTCCCTTTTGTTCATGTACATACAAAAAAGGCTTAGTCGCATCTGGTAGGGCTGAGGTCAGGGCTGAGATTAAAGCCTGTTTGAAAGTGTTTAGAGCATGTTTCATATCATTAGTCCAGAATAGAGGCTGTTCCTCAGTTCCCTTGAGGGCTTCATATAAAGATTTTGCTATTAACCCGAAGGAAGGAATCCATATTCTGCAAAACCAAGCCTTACCCAAAAATGACTGAAGCTGTTGTTTACCACAGTTGTCATGTTTAAGATCTTTATAAGCACTACAAAGGCTTTTTCACTGGGAATTAAAACAAGACCCCAAAATTTAACCCTTTGTGTGGATATTACTTTGTACCCACAATTAGCAAGTTTGTTTAGTACTAATGCTGTATTTTGGTTTGGAGTAACCTTGTTAGGACTACAGATTAGTAAGTCATCCACGTACTGAAGTAGATTGCTATCTGGGAGAAGCTGCAGGGGCTCTTTTAGTGAAGTGCTAATACAGCTAGAAGGTGAGGCCTTAGCTGTAAATTAGATTGTAATTTTGTAAATCACAACCTAATGGAACAGGGCAGCTTGGCTGAAAAGGAGTAGAGGAATAGCCTTTCATTTTACAAGGGAGTAGTGGTGTGAAACAGCCTCATTGGGGTTTTCCATCAATATCCATGAGGAAAATGGAGGAGTGACACATTGGGCCATAGTAAATGTTTAAAGCTGAATAACTGTCCATTGTACCCATGAGTAGTATTACCTGTTGTTCAGTCACAGTCAGATTTGCCCTGGGCTCATCCACAGAGATGGAAAAGACAGGGCCATGGATGGCTTCAAAGGCCCCATCTAGAGGATGGATGACTGACATTTCAGAGGCTTGATCATAATCCAGGCATAGAATTAGAGGTACTTGCCCTTGCCCTCACCCTCACCCTTGTTCTACAGGATCCCCTTGTTAGGTTGGTGAGATTGTGGCTGTCATAGCCTAGAAGGAAGAGGTGGCCCCCGTTCACGAGGGAGGGACACTCACTCTTCCAATTTGCAGTGAGGACAGGGTCCCAGGGATGACTTGCAACCTGGAGGTTCGGGACATTCTCAACTTCAGTGTCCTTGATTTCTGCAGTGATGACAGGCTCCCCTTCTGTTAGTGTTATAGGGATGAGCCTTGGGGTTATTGGCTAATGAAAAAGAATGTGCCAATGTTGTCTCAGTATAATTAGCTTGGTGACAGCATTTTTCCTCCTCCAATTGAGCCTTTTTTTTTTTTTTTTTTTTTTTTTTTTTTTTTTTTTGTTTCCTCCTGGTTATTGAAAACCTTAAAGGCTGCTTTTAATAAAGTACAAAAGGGAGTCTGTGGGCCTTGCTCTAATTTTTGGAGTTTTTGTCTGATGTCTGGGGAAGGCTGACTTATAAAATGTATGGGCAGAAGGGATTGGCCCTCAGGGCTTTCAGGGTCTAAATTTGTATATTTATGCATGGCCTCCATCAGTCTAGCTTGGAAAAGGGCTGGGTCCGTGATCCTGAGTGATCTATCATAATTTAGAAAAATTAACAGGTTTTATTACAGTCTTTTTCATTCCTTCCAACAAACATGTTATCATATAATCGTCTCTGCCCCTGTCTCTGTTTGGGCTGGCATTGGCAGCATGGTATTGCCAATTGGGTTTTGTGTTGGGGACAGCTTCTGCCCCGGCTCTATTATTAGGATTGCCAACATGATGAGCTTCATCTGCCCAAACTCGAGCTACAGACCATGATTTTTCTTCATGGGACAGCAAATAGTTAATACCACAAATGTGTCTTGCCAGGTTAACTCAAAGGCAATAAAGCCCGAAATTCTTGAATGAACGTAGAGGGATCCTGGCTAAATGAACCCAACTTGGATTGAATTTGCCAAAGATCAGACAATGGAAAAGGGACATGAACTCAAATTGTTCCCAAATCTCCGTTTGCCACCTTGTGGAGAGGCAAAATATTTGGGGGATTTTCTGAGGACTCTGTACTAGTGGCATATGTAACTCCTGTGCGAGTATGTGAGGGTGATAAAGTATCTGGATGGTAGGGGGCAGGGGTTGATTGGGGCATGGAGCAGATGGCAAGGGGTACACAATGAGTTTTGACATGCGTGCACTATGGAGATGTATAGAAATTCTAGTTACTTTTAAATTTGGAGGGAAGAAGTCTGGTACCAGATGCTGGCTTTAGATAACAGGGAAGTCTAGTTACTTCTAAATTCCTCAGGTAAGGAGTTTCTGCCTCAGGATGGTCTGCTTAATGGCCACCAGGTGATCTTTGCTCGCAATTCTATTTGCTTGATTTCATCTGTGGCAGTTTCTGGGCGCGGGGGTGGGGGGAATCAAAGTTACAGGAACAAAATAAAACCAACAGTAAAACTTTCATGCTGACTGGAGAATGCTTAACGTTTAAAAATAGGTGTTGAATGGGCCAAAGCCAAACAACGCAAGCCGGAAAAGAAATGTTTAAAAGTTGGCTATACTTATACAAGGAAAACCAAAAGAGATAATTAAATGAGACTTTTAAAATTCGGGGCTCTCCACTGAGGCTCGTCCCCGGGTGCCAGCTCCGGGAGTTGGGCAGAGGCTCGTCCCCTGCCAGGGCGCCTGGGGCAAGGGACCGCGCGGCGCATGCGCGTCCTCCAGCGGCCCCTTTCCCCTTCTTCCCCAAGATCCAGCGCGTGCTCGGTTGCCCTTCTCCGTTCCCTGCGGACCCTTGCGTCAGGACCCACCACCTGCCGGCCCATCATTTTCCGAGTCCCTGCGGCCTAGTCGGAGTGCTCGCTCGCGCCTCCTAAAGCTTTCAGCGGAGGGCGCCGAGACCCCTGAGGGCGGCCGGTAAGAAGGCGGAGGGGTGGGGGCCTCAAAGCTCGCGGGGAAGGTGCAGCAGTCACTAGAGTGCTGACGTCAGCTAGAGGCAGGGCACCGCGGAAGGTTGAATCCAAGCCCTGGCTGCGCGCAGGCGCTGTAGGGGGAAGGCCTGGCACGCTCCAGCCAACCAGGGCGTCACCTGCAGCCCGTCACCCTTCCCAGGCTTGCTTCCAGCGCTCTGCCACCGCCGGAGCGGGGAGGGTGTTGGGAGCAGGTGGAGCCGGGAGGGTCCAGCTGAGAACTCGGGGTTAGGGGCTCAGAGAGCACTGCGGCTAGGAGCCCGTCAGAGCCTGTCGCCCAGTGGGGCGAGGGCAGGTGGGAGCGCCTGGCTGTGCGTCGCGCGTTGGTTGGCCGGCTGACGCCCCGGTGCGCATGCGCGGCCGAACAACCCGGCGGGCGGAGCGAGTGTCCTCTCTCCTGGTGTACTGGGTGGGAGGTGGAACTGGTCGGACAAAGCCCTCGCGTCGGACCCTTGCCAGAACTGTAAGGAGCAAGAGGGGAGGGACTCCGGTGGTGCATTCATGCCCCTCTCAGGGTGGGAAGCGGGGTCGGAGGGGAGTGCTCAGAGCCACCTTAGCGCAGCGTACTAACTTTTGAACTGAGGCGGTGCCGGGGGCCGCAGTATCCGCATCGCATCTACATTTTAACTCGCTTTGAAATGAGAACGCAAAGACGATTTAGGTTTTATTGTTTCCGACTTATTTTACCGAGGTCTTTGGTTGACGGGAAATTGTTACCTACTAAATCTCATATAGCAAGAGATTGAGAAAAGGAAGCTACAGAATCTAGGCTAATTTATCTGATAGCTTTTCCTGCTTTTACTCTTTTTGCTTTTTCCCCCTACTCTAAGAAGTACATATTCAACTGAAAAGCCATGAAAATTGCCGCTTTTATCTCTCCTTGATGTAACAAACTGCTTTCAGAAACCTTACAGGATAGTCACTAAAGGAAGTCACAGTTCAAATGAGAGTGGCATGTTATTAATTTTGTTAAAATAAATTACTTTCAAATAAAAGTTGTGCCAAATGGTCAAAGCTCAATCCTGGGAGCTCTATATGGCACACAACTGTTATTCTTTCTGTGTGTGTTGAAAGTGATTTAAGCAAAACAAAACCGTTTTTCGTGTACTCTTCCGTAATTTGGATTTTTCACCGATTTACGTATCTTTCCTCCAAATTTGGTTTGAAACTGCACAGATTTAATGCCTCAGCACAGATTTTAGGTAAAATTTGAAATTTTCATTTTATGAAACAGAAGCTAATGTCACTATTAAGTAGATTAAAGTAGTCATTTACCATGGTTTGTAAATAAATTGTATCCTTCCCGGTCCTCTGCCCCCTTCCAGGAAAGGCACCATTTCCTTAGAGAAGACCTTCCTGAGTGCTCCCCGTCCCATTCTAAGTGTAGCGTCTGGGAGTTTCTCATATTCTGTGCATGTTTGTATTATTGCATTTACTGCGTTTATAGTTATCTGCTTGTGTCTGTTTTTACACTCCCCCCTCCCTCTAAAAGTATTTTGAGTGTTAGAATTGTCTGAATATTTTTCTAGTCCCAATGCTTTACGCAGGACCTGGCCCATAAGTGATGATGAATGGGTGAGTTAAAGACTCAGTATGCCTTCCAAGTCTGATAAGACAGTGCAACCTCTTTGGTTATTTTATAGCATTTTCCATGTGGAAGTATAGTGGGCTAAGTGCAGTATGGACAGGAACCACCTATGTAACAATTTGTCTGAAGAGGAGAAGCCTGCAGTTGATGTGGATGCCCTAGGCTTTTGGAGCTAGTGTCTGAATGAGAGCACCCAACTCTACTCTGAAGCAATGTGTCTTCAGTCAGCTGATAGTAATTTGATTTTCTGTGTAGCTAGTCCTGAGAGAGTAAGAACATTATATGTGAATCTTCTAGTTGTCTTAGCATTCATAATCTCAAAGTAAATTTACAGATTGACACTCTAGTTATCAGGCCTTCTAATTTAGCTTTCCCAAAGTCCGCATATATCTGTTTGAAGTGATAAAATTGGGTTCTGTTCTTAGAAAGTTAAAGACTAACCCAAGATCTGGGCGTTAGGAAGAGGCGAGCAGCCATGCCTGCCAACCTGCTGGACTCTAACATTGTCTCTACTTAGAATTTTGTTTTTTTAGTCTGAAAAGTACGTAAACCATACAGGAAACAAAGAACTAATTCAAGAAAAACTTGAAATCCTCCTTTGATTTTTAGCATAAATTGGGTAGCTAAAAATCCAAGTTTGTATTAAATAATTATTTTTAAAGAATTAAAGCTTAAACATTAACAGATGCCCCAGAATCTTCTTTGGTGATAGAATCAGGATTCCCTAATACAGGGATTCCCTAATACAGTGGTTCTGAGTGTGCGTCAGAATCCCTGAGAGTAGGTTAAAACAAATTCCTGGATCCCACCCAGTTTCTGATTCTGCAGGACTAGGATGGGACCTGATAATTTGCATTTCTCATGAATGTTGTTGCTGCTTTGAAAACCACTGCCCTAAGAGTTCTTTCTCTCCTTCCTACCCTAGCCCTTTCCTCTTTTCCAAAACTGGATCCTGATCTGTCACTTAGTGTTCAGAGCCCATTCTTAAATAAGAGCTTATAGGAAATACTCAAAAGACTCATAGGACTCAGTTGTTCATTCTTAGTCTTAAACAGAACAAGAAAATATATTTTTAATTTTTTCCAATGATTTGTATAAGAAGTCATCATCTTAGAGCAATAATTTTGTTTAATGGATAGCAGAATTATTAACTGAATATATTTTTAAGTATATAGGCATTTTCCTCTAGAAATATGAATTGGCTACCATTATGGGAGAGAGGAGAGTTGCTGGAAAAAGGAAAAGTCACATTCCCTCTCATTTCTCCTCTATTGCTCTCTCATTGTTTCTCCATGCCCCAGAACGCTGTCTTCAAAAAGTCAGTATTAATTCATAAAAAGACAATTCCCACAGCACAATATAACTTTATTATACTCACTTTAGGTTTTTATTTTGAAGAGAGAAATGCTACTTCCATCAAAACTTGTGTTTTTATTGGTTAGCAAGTGCTAACTTTGTCTTCAAATGGTAAAAATAAACAACTAGCTACTTTTTAATTCTGATGAATTAAAAGTATTTTTCTAGAGAAAAATTTGTGAAATTAGATTATACATTTGTACTTTTTAAACTCTAGCCTTGGCAAAATTGTCTACTACCTTGTATTTTTTAAGACCTTCAGACATTGACTCCTTATTGTGATAATTCTGAGTTTTTCAACAAAGTTTTTCAAAATTTGTTTTCAAATAAAGTGTTGTATTTAACTGCATGTTTGAGCAATATGTTATCCGACATTAGGTGGAAAAAAGAATTATGCCATTTTTTAATATACTCTGATGTAATAATAGTTGCAACTTTTTTTTTTTTTTTTTTTTTTGAGACAGAGTCTTGCTCTGTCACCCAGGCTTGAGTGCAGTGGCGCGATCTCAGCTCACTGCAATCACTGCAAGCTCCACCTCCCGGGTTCTCACCATTTTCCTGCCTCAGCCTCCCAAGTAGCTGGGACTACAGGCGCCTGCCACCACGCCCGGCTAATTTTTTTGTATTTTTAGTAGAGACAGGTTTCACCGTGTTAGCCAGGATGGTCTCGATCTCCTGACCTCGTGATCCGTCCACCTCGGCCTCCCAAAGCGCTGGGATTACAGCCATGAGCCACCGCGCCGGGCCAATAGTTGCAACTTTAATGAATTTTTTACTTGCTAAATGTGGCTAAATCCCTTATGCGTATTATTTTACTTAAGCTTCACAAAAATTCTATGAAAAAGATAGCCCCTACTTTCATAAGTGATGTATCCCTGAAAACATGTACACAAAGTCACATGTGGGATTCCACATCCAGAGCGCTTAAACATCATTATTAGGTTCTAAATTAGATTTCACCTTTTAGAAAAGTCTTATTGAATATTTCTAGCATTTTGTCTGTGTCTTTCCACCATTTTATCTTAAATGTGCTGTCCAGGTAACTTCAGTCCAGTGAGCATCAGATACAGACCAAATAGCAATATAGATGTCGTTTTCTCATTTGTATTTCATTTCATATTCTTTATTACTAGTATTAGAATTGTAATTTTTCTTTTTTATAAATAAAGACAAAATTCAATAAAATATTCACTAATTTCATTGACTAATTTGTACTCCTGTCTAGCAGATTAGCATTGTGTTAGCTCAGAGTATTCTTTCGGTTAATGAAAACTTAAGATTCAGAATTAAAAGGCAGTTTGGAGTGGGGACAGAATGTTTATATATATCCACATGTTTCTGCTGTAATGCCATACTTGCATTCCTGGAAATCCTGACATGCTGCCAAACAATAAGCAAAAGTAACAGTTTGTGGAGAAAAAACACTCAAAACTGAACAAACTTTTATAAGAGCCCTAACAAAAACCCTAACCCTAATAAACATACTAGTACAATTAAATCTAGTTTAGACTAGTTTTGTCAAGATTAACATTCTAATCTAGGAGTAGCTTTATTTATCTATCCATTTTTTTTAAAGACTTAGAAACCTCTAGCTTTTTCATTTATCCTAGCACATTGCCAGATGGTTTGATAAAGTGGAAAATGTAGCCAGACATGAACCCACTAAACATCTGCTTCTTAAACCAAAAAAAAGAACTACCAAGAGATTTTTTTTTTCCTGAAGGTCTTTACATATCACTAAAGCCTTTTTTTTTTTTTTTTTTCCTTCTAAATTGTAGAAAGCCTACCTCTGATCACTTCAAATCAGTAATATGTTGGGGGAAAAATGCATATATAATATCTTTCCCCTGTTGCCCAATTGCACATAAGCTAATTCACATTAAATAAACGTTTTGAGGCTGGACACAGTGGCTCAGGCTTGTCATCTCAGCACTTTGGGAGGCTGAGGAAGGAGGATCACCTGAGGTCAGGAGTTTGAGACCAGTGTGGCCAACATGGAGAAACCCCATCTCTACTAAAAATATAAAAATTAGGTGGACGTGGTGGCAAGTGACTGTAATCCCAGCTACTCGGGAAGCTGAGGCACGAGAATCACTTGAACCTGGGAGGCAGAGGTTGCAGTAAGCCAAGATCATGCCACTGCACTACAGCATGGGCAACAGAGCAAGACTCTGTCTCAAGAAAAAAAAAAAGAAGAAATGTTTGGTGTTACGACAGACTTTTCTTAACCATCTGTGTTATTTAAGAGATGAGGAAACAGACTCCAGAAGGTAACGTAACTTGCCCTTGCTCACACAGTCACTGAAGATGTCAAGATTTGAATACAGATCTCAAGCTCCCTGCCTTCCTTTCCAAACCATGGTGCAAACTACCTACTTTGACAGTCCCATTAACTGTGTTTAGATCAGCACAGTCCAATAAAAATAGAATGTAAGCCTTGGATATAGTTTAAAATTTTCCAAATCCTAGATGTTTTACTTTTTTAAAAAAGTAAAAGTGAAATTAATTTTAGTGAATTATAATTTCAACACATAACCGATATGAAAAATTATTACTGAGCTACTTTCCATTCTTTGTACTAAATCTTTTAAATCCAGTGGGAGGTATTGAGGATAGGAGAGTATATGGGTTTGGCACCACGGGGTGGATAGGCAAAACAATTTGACTGATAAGGTGCAGATCCTGAACTAACCTGTAAGACTTGTCCGGTTTTTGGACAGGTAAAATGGACTTGTAAGGAGAGTTTATAGGCTTTAAAAGGCCACGCTGTAATAGGTGAGTGATAACAGGCTTTAATCCTTTTAAAGTGTGCTGTGGGATGGGATATTGGCATTGAGCAGGGTAAGAGTGATTAGTTTTTAATGGAATGGTAAGGGGTGCATGATCGGTCATCAAGGAGGGAGTAGAGGTATCCTATACTTGTGGATTAAGGTGGGGAGACACAAGGGAAGGATGTGAAGGAGGCTTTGAACTGGGGAAAAGGCTGGCAATGAGGTGTGGCTGTAGCCTAGGAATAGTCAGGGAAGCAGATAATTTAGTTAAAATGCCTCGACCTAATAAGGGAACTGGGCAGGTGGAGATAACTAAAAAGGAGTGCATAAAAGAATGTTGTCCAAGTTGGCACCAGAGTTGGGGAGTTTTAAGAGGTTTAGAAGCCTGGCCGTCAATACCCACAACAGTTATGGAGGCAAGGGAAACAGGCCCTTGAAAAGAAGGTAATGTGGAGTGGTAGCCTCTATACTGATTAAGAAGGGGATGGACTTACCCTCCACTGTAAGAGTTACCCAAAGTGTCTGTGATGGTCCAGGAGGCTTCTGAGGCAATCAGGCAGCGTCAGTCTTCAGCTACTAAGCCGAGAAGATCTGGGAAGGAGTCAGAGAGCCTTGGGCCAGAGTTCCAGGGACTCTGGGAGTGGCACCCAGGCAAATTGGACAGTCCAATTTCCAGTGGGGTCCCACAACAGGTGGGACACGGCTTAGGAGGAATCCCAGGCTGTGGGCATTCCTTGGCCCAGTGGCCAGATTTCCAGCACTTGAAGCAAGATCCTGGGGGAGGAGATCCTGAAGGAATGCCTGACCGCTGTGGCTTAGGTGTTTTGAAGTTCTTGTGTGCTGGAGTTGTGGCTGGGGTTTCTCTCAGAGCAGAGGCAAGTAATTGCAACTCTTCTCTATTATTGTACACCTTGAAGGCAAGGTTAATTAAGTCCTGTTGTGGGGTTTGAGGGCCGGAATTTAATTTTTGGAGCTTTTTCTAATGTCAGGAGAGGATTGGGTAATGAAATGCATATTGAGACTAAGACGGCCTTCTGGCCCCCTGGGTCTAGGGTGGTAAAGCGTCTAAGGGTTGCTACTAAACAAGCCATGGACTGGGCTGGGTTTTTATATTTGATGAAAAAGAGCCAAAATGCTAACTGATTTGGGAAAGGTCTGATAGAGAAAAAGAAACATAAACCTTGACTGTGCCTTTAGCTCCAGCCACTTCTTTAAGAGGAAATTGTTGGGCAGGTGGGGGAGGGCTAGTGGTGGAACGAAACTGTAAGCTGGGCCGGGGTGAGGAGGGGAGGTGATAGAAGGATTATAAGGTTGGGGAGTGGAGGCTAAAGAAGAATTGGGACCTGGCTCAGCCTGGCGAGGAGCAGCCTGGGGAGGAGGGGAGAGGTCAGATGGGTCCTTAGAAAAGGAGGATTTAAAGGACTCAGAGCTTGGGGTGGAGACTGAAGGAACAGACAGGAGAGAAAGAAGAAAGATTTGGGATGAGTCGCATTGAGAGCAGAGATTAGGAAGGGACCGATGTGTAAAAGAATGCCTGGAAATCAGGCATCTCAGACCATTTGCCCATTTTACGACAAGAATTATCTAGATCTTGTAGGATGGAGAAATTGAAAGTGCCATTTTCTGGCTGCTTGGAACTGTTGTCGCGTTTGTATTGGGGTCAAGCGGTATTATAGAAGAAAATAAGGCATTTAGGTTTTAGATTAGGTGTGAGTTGAAGAGGTTTTAAGTTCTTGAGAACACAGGCTAAGGGAGAAGAAGAAATGGGGAGGGTGGAAGGTTGCCCATAGTGAAGGAGGCAAGCCTAGAAAAAAGAGAGGGTAGAGACATGGAGAGAGGGGGGTAGGGGGGTACTTGCCCCCCAAGGGAGGTGGTGCTTGCCACCAAGGTGAAGGATCCAGGCAGATGTCCCCACGGTGATCACACACCTCCGAAATGTGGGCGAATAATCAGGCAGGCGTCCCCGCGGTGATTCAACACCAAAGAAAGAGTGTCTTCCCAAGTTTGTGACTGGTGCCGGAGTTTTGGGTTCACGGATAAAACGTGTCTCCGCTGTCTTTACCAGAAAGGGAAAGGAACTGAAATTAAGGGAAGGGAGAGATTGAAGGGTGGCACCAAAATTGAAAGGAGAAAGAAGTTGAGGGATAGTGAGAGATGTTAGAGAAGAGAGTAAAAAGAGACCGCTCACCCGATTTAAAATTGGTGAGATGTTCCTTGGGCTGATTGGTCAGAGGACCCGAGGTCGTAGGTAGATCTTTCTTACAGAGCAAAGAGCAGGAGGACAGGGGATTGATCTCCCAAGGGAGATCCCCTGGTCCGAGTCACCAAATGTCACATGCATCCGTGTGAAGAGACCACCAAACAGGCTTTGTGTGCAGGTGGGCTGAGTCTGAAAAGAGAGTCAGCAAAGGGAGTTAGGGGTGGGGCAGTTTTATAGGATTTAGGTAGGTAGTGAAAAATTACAGTCAAAGGGGGTGGTTCTCTTGGGAGCAGGGGCCGGGGGTCACAAGGTGCTCAGTGGGGAAGCTTCTGAGCCAGGAGAAGAAATTGCACAAGGTAATGTCATCAGTTAAGGCAAGAACCAGCCATTTCTACTTCTTTTGTGATTCTTCAGTTACTTCAGGCCATCTGGATGTATATGTGCAGGCCTGGGCTCAGAGGCCTGACAGTTACCTCCCAAAGGCCCCACTTCCTTCTTTTTCTTTCTCTTTTTTTAAGTTTTTTTTTAGTCAGGAGTCTTGCTGTGTCTCCCAGGCTGAAATACAGTGGCACGATTGCAGCTCATTGTAGTCTCCACTTCCCAGAGTGAAGCCATCCTTACCTCAGCTTTCTGAGTAGCTGAGGCTACAGACAGACAACACCACCCAGCTACTCTTTTGTTTTTTAGAGACAGGGTCTCACTATGTTGCCCAGAGGCTGATCTTGAACTCCTGGCCTCCCTCAAGCAATACTCCTGCTGCAGCCTCCTGAATTACTGGGATTACAAGTGGGAACCATCATATGCAGATGATTTTTTAAAAAAAACATATTTCACATGTTTGTTATAAATAATATAGGAGATAAGAAGCAAAATTAAAACATTTAATATCCTACCACCTAGAGATAGCCATTGTTACAGATTGCATATTTTTCTAGTCTTTTTTTCTTTGCAAGCTTGGGGTCTGGCACTTGTGCTGTCTTAACTAAATCTAGGTTATTTTGTTCACCTTATGATGAAGTTTGGTGAGAATTTAGTCCCTCACAGGTAACACTGAACCTTCAAATAGTTCAAATTTTTTTTGTGTTTTTTATTGTTGTTGTTGTTTTTGAGATGGAGTCTCACTCTCTCACCCAGGCAGTGCAATGACGCAGCTTCGGCTCACTACAACATCTGCCTCCCAGGTTAAAGCGATTCTCCTACCTCAGCCTCCCAAGCAGCTGGGACTACAGGCACACATTACCATGGCCGGCTAATTTTTGTGTTTTGGGTAGAGACAGGGTTTCTCCATGTTGGCCAGGCTGGTCTTGAACTCCTGACCTCAGTCGATCTGCCTGCCTGGGCCTCCCAAAGTGCTGGGATTACAGGCAAAAGCTACTGCATCTAGCTCCCAATTTTTTTTTTTCCTCATTGTGTCTCCATTTGATCTCAGAAATCTTTGAAATGGTAGAAGTATTTTCTGTATCTCTGTATTTGTCTCAAAATATCAATGTTCATGGTTAAATAAAATCACCTTTTAAAATTTATTTTATTTTATTTTGTTTTATTATTATTATTATTATTATTTTGAGACAGAGTGTCACTCTATTGCCCAGGCTGGAGTGCAGTAGCGTGATCCTGGCTCACTCCAACCTCCACCTCCAGAGTTCAAGTGATTCTGCTGCCTCAGCCTCCCAAGTAGCTGGGATTACAGGGTCCCACTACCACACCTGACTAATTTTTTATTTTTTGTAGAGACAGGGTTTCACCATGTTGGCCAGGCTGGTCTCGAACTCCTGACCTCAGGTGATCCTCCCGCCTCAGTCTCCCAAAGTGCTGGGATTACAGGCATGAGCCACCGCGCCCAACCCACCGTTTTAGTATTTAAATGGATACCTATAAATGCATTCTGTCTGCAAGAAACTCTTGCCATGTCAGTCAACCTAGAAATAAATTGAAGTATCCATTTTTGTTTAAGAATGTACTTTTTAAAAAGATAATTCCTGATTTTTCATTTAAAATTTTCTATCATTCTATTAATAACAGTTATGCTTCATTAGATTACTTCACATATATTCACCGCTTCACTTATATATATGTTATGTATATATTATATGTTAGTTATATATCTATTATATATATAAAGATATATATATATGTATATATAATATATTAAAAACATTTTGGTACTTAAGATGTGACAGAATAGGACTTTAGCCATGTGATGATTGTTTTGAGAGAACGTGCTACTCAGCAGCTCTCCACTAGAATGGAATAATGGAGAACAGGAAAAGCTCAGAGCTCAATCACATAGGGGAGAAAATAATTTTTTACCTGATGGTTATTATGTGAATAATAGGGCCTTGCAAAATTTTAATAAGGTACTGCTTATAGGATTTTAAAAATCATTTGGTCAGTTGATATGGAGACCATAATATACTTGAATATCTTGCTAAAGATCTAAATTATTGGAAAAGTTCATGTGATTCAAATCCTTTCCCCCACTTTTATCTCCATAGCTTGTTTTAAAAATAAACTTTAATTTTCAGAGCAATTTTAGGTTCACAGCAAAATTTAGCAGAAAGTAAAGAGAATTTCATATACTCCCATCCCTACTTACACATAACCTCCCTCACTATCAGCATCCACACCAAAATGGTATATTTATTACAGTCAGTCTACATTGACACATCCTTATCACCCAAAGTCCATGCTTTACCTTAGGGTTCACTTGGTGTTGTCCATTCTAAGAATTTTGACAAATGTTGACAAATGATGCTTCCACCGTTGTAGTATCATTCATACAGAATAGTTTCACTGCCCTAAAAATCCTCTGAGCTCTGCCTGTTCATCCCTCCCTATCGATTAACCCGTGGCAACCACGGATCTTTTTGTACTGTCTTCAGACTTTTTGCCTTTCCCAGACTGCTTGGAAATCATATGCTTGGAATCATACAGTATACAGGTATATAGCCTTTTCAGATTGACTTTTTTTTTTGAGACAGGAGTTTTTGCTGGTGTTGCCCATACTGGAGTGCAATGGCACAATCTTGGGTCACTGCAACCCTCTAACTCCTGGGTTCAAGCAATTCTCCTACCTCAGCCTCACTAGTAGCTGGGATTACAGGCGCCCTCCACCACACCAGGCTAATTTTTGTATTTTTAGTAGAGACAGGGTTTTACCGTTTTGGCCAGGCTGGTCTCAAACTCCTGACCTCATGTGATCCACCTGCCTCGGCCTCCCAAAGTGCTGGGCTTACAGACGTGAGCCACCGCACGTGGCCGACTTCTTTAACTTAGTAGTATCCAGTTAAGTTTCCTCCCTGACTTTTTTTTAGCCTGAATAATATTCAATTGTCTGGATGTACCACAGTTTATCCATTTACTTACTGAAGCACATCTTGTTTGCTTCCAAGTTTTAGCAGTTATAAATAAAGCCTCTATAAACACCTGTGCACTGGTTTTTGCGTGCACATAGTTTTCAGTTTGTTTTGTAAATTACCAAGGACTACTATTGCTGTATAGTATGGTAAGAGTATGTTTAGTTTTGTAAGAAATTGCCATACTGTCTTCCAAAGTGGCTGCACCTGTTTGCATCCTCGCTTCCCACTAGGAGTGAATGAGAATTGCTGTTGCCGCACATCCTTACCAGCAGGTGTTGTCAATGTTTTGGATTTTGGCCATCCTAATAGATTTGCAGTGGCATCTCATTTGTTTTAATTTGCAATTGTCTGAGGATACATGATGTTGAACTGCATTTCATGTGCTTATTTGCCATCTGTATGTTCTCTTGGTGAGGTGTCTGTTAAGAGTTTTTGCCCATTTTTAATTGGGTTGCTTGTTTTCTCATTGTTAAGCTTTAGGAGTTCTTTTTTTTTTTTTCTTTTTCTTTTTTTTTTTCTTTTTTTTTTGAGATAGAGTCTTGCTCTGTCGCCCAGGCTGGAGTGCAGTGGCGCGATCTCCACTCACTGCAAGCTCCGCTTCCCGGGTTCACGCCATTCTCCTGCCTCAGCCTCCCATGTAACTGGGACTACAGGTGCCTGCCACCGCGCCCGGCTAATTTTTTTTATGTATTTTTAGTAGAGACGGGGTTTCACTGTGTTAGCCAGGATGGCCTCGATCTCCTGACCTCGTGATCCACCCGTCTCGGCCTCCCAAAGTGCTGGGATTACAGGCGTGAGCCACCGTGCCCAGCCAGGAGTTCTTTGTATATTTTGGAAAATAGTTTGTTATCAGATGTGCCTTTTGCAAATATTTTCTCCAAGTTCGTGGCTTTTCTTCTCATTCTCTTGACACTTTCTTTCACAGAGCAGAATTTTTCAGTTTGACAAAAGTCTAGCTTACCAGTTAAGCCGGATAGTGCCTTTGGTGTTATAACTAAATAGTCATTTCTATCCCCAAGGTCATCTAGATTTTCTCTTTTGTTATCTTCTAGGAGTTTTATAGCATTTTATATTTAGGTATATGACCCATTTTGAGTTAATTTTTGTGAAAAATGTAAGGTCTGTGTCCAGGTTAATTTTTTTGCATGTGGATGTCCGATTGTTTTAGTGTCATTTGTTGAACAAGCTGTCTTTGCTCCAATGGATTGCCTTTGTTTCTTTGCCAAAGATTAGTTGACTTTATTTATATGAATCTATTTCTGGGCTCTCTATTCTGTTCCATGGTTCTATTCATTCTTTCACCAACACCGTGCTGTCTTAATTACTGTAGCTTTAGGGTAAGTCTTGAAATAAAGTAGTGTCATTTTTCTACCTTTGTTCTCCTTCCTTATTGAGTTGGCTACTCTCTGGGTCTTTTATCTCTCTTTATAAACTTTAGAATCCATTTGTCAGTATCCACAAACTAACTTGCTGGGATTTTGATTGTAATTTCATTGAATCTATAGATCAAGTTGGGAAGAATGACATCTTGGCAATATTGAGTCTTCCTATCCATGAACGTGGAGTATCTCTCCATTTATTTAGTCTTCCTATTTCCTTCATCTGAGTTTTGTAGTTTTCCTTATCTAGATCTTATACATATTTTATAAGATTAATAACTAAGTATTTCATATTTTGGGTGATAATATAAATCATAATGTGTTTTACATTTAAAATTCTACTTGTTCATTTGTGATGTCTGCTTAACTTTTAAGCAATTAATGGATGCCTGGAAGTTGACGTACATATATATTCAGAAATGTTTTGCCACCTGAGACCTATGAGGAGGTAAGTATCGTGGTCCAATCTGTAATTAGTATTGTGGGGGCAGCGGGGGAGGTCTGTTATGCACTTGGTTTATTTCAGTTTGTTACTATTTTTCTAATTCTGAAGTTATATTATGGTGGAAAGCTGGAACAAAAAAGTAAAGAAAATTTATATAAGACAGGTCCTCCAAGAGTACATTCAGAGTAGAAGGTGAAAAGAATACTGTCCTTCAGAATAGTTAGGTGTGAAAAGCTTAAACAGAAAAACAGATCAAGTTTCCTCTTAACACAATTCACTTTATGGTATTACGTTTCAAGCATCTAGGGCACACAGTTTCTTTTCTTTAGAGTTTAAAAGAGGGAGAGACTAATGAGAATACAGAAGGGAAGGTTCTGGGGGAATAGATACAATGCCTCCTGGAGCATGACGGGTGTGCAGTAGTTGTTCAGTTTGGAGAGGTGAAAATGCAGGTCAGGGAGGATGCATTAGGACTTAGAAATTATGTAGGACAAAAAGGGGAAAATGAGGAAGATTATTGGGAGCTGGAACTAAGGGTTTCTATAAGGAGTGATTGGAGATCAAGTTGGAAAGACAGATGGGAAAACAATGAAAGAGGGTTTCAAATACCAGACTAAGGAGTGGATTTATTCGCAGGAATTAGGGCACCACCAAAGCTGTTTGAGTAAGGAATACAGTGATGGTGGGATTTTAGGAAAGTTAATCTGTTGGTGATACCTAATATAGTTAGAGAAAGGGACAGCAGAGTAGACTAATTATGAGACTGTACAGTCTAGTTTTGTAGTGATGATAATTGATAGCAGAGAACGTGGAAAGAAGGAATGATTTCATTGAACATTGTAAAGTGAGAAGACTGTACTAACTGAAAGTGAATGGGGGTAGTGAACTAATTTGGGTTTTGTGCTTTACAACATTGAGAAAGGTGGTACCACAATAACAAAAATAAGGAAGATAATCCTGGATTGAGTTGTTAGCTGCTCCCTGGCCTTCTGTAACCAGGCTGAATTTAAAAAGACAATAATGACTTGTACTCCTTTTTTAGATACGCAGAATTTGAGCAGCTGGCAGGAGAGCTAAGTGTATGTCAGACGTTGGGAAATGAGAACGGAAGCTCAGAGGGATAAGTGGAGTTGCAACTGTGGTTTACTTAGACTAGCTCATATTTAATCCTGGCTGATTGTTTCCTTTGCTTTAAACTCCTGTTCTAATCCTTGAGGTACAAATCCATATATTGACTTTATAAAAGGTTCAAATATATGGGAGGAATAAAAGATAATCTGCAAATAGGTTGGTGGTCTCCAGATTGTTTAAAAATCACCAGAAATGATTCCACAATCTCTACCATTTTAAAAACATAAAACTCAAGACTTGGCACACCTAATGTGTGAGAACAGACGCATGTGCAATGTTTAGAGACTTCATTATAAAAAGCTTAGGTTGGGCCAGGCACAGTGGCTCACGCCTGTAATCCCAGCACTTTGGGAGGCTGAGGCAGGGAAATCCTTTGAAGTCAGGAGTTCAAGACCAGCCAGGCCAACATGGCAAAACCCCGTCTCTACTAAAAATGCAAAAATTAACTGGGCATGGTGGCATGCACCTGTAATCCCAGCTACTTGCAAGGCTGAGGCAGGAGAATTTCTTGAACCCAGGGGGCAGAGGTTGAGCCAAGATCGCACCACTACACTCCAGCCTGGGCAACAGAGTGATACTCTGTCTCAAAAATAAATAAATAAATAAATAAAAGCTTAGGATGGAAAAGGTAAATGATAACATTTAAAAATAGGTGTCGTGGAAGTGCTTTCAAAAAACCACAAATAATTTCATTTGGATTTAAACACTGTACTTTTAAAAAACACTCTCAAGTGGGTTACAAAACTTAAGAATATCACCGCCATGTGTGGTGGCTCATGCCTGTAATCCCAGCACTTTGGGAGGCTGAGGCGGGTGGATCACCTGAGGTCAGGAGTTTGAGACCAGCCTGACCAACATGGTGAGACCCTGTCTCTACTAAAAATACAAAAAAAAAAAAAAAAAATTAACCGGCAGTGGTGGCACACGCCTGTAGTCCCAGCTACTTGGGAGGCTGAGGCAGGAGAATCACTTGAACCCAAGAGGCAGAAGATTGCATGCAGTGAACTGAGATCATGCTACTGCACTCCAGCCTGGGCAACAGAACAAACTCCGTCTCAAAAAAAAAGAATGAGAATATCAAGTTATCCAACTAGTATAATTTTAGCATGCTAATAATGAGGGAATGAACTAAAAGACATCTGTATCTCTTTTTAAGTATAATAATTATCAAAATGTTTGCTACTATAAAGAAAAAATTGAACCAGGCATGGTAGCTCATGACTGTAATCCCATTGCTTTGGGAAGGTAAGGCAGGAGGATTGCTTGAGGCCAGCAGTTTGAGATCAGCAAAAGAACTAGTTGGGTGTGGTGACAGGCATCTGTAGTCCCAGCTACTTGGGAGGGTGAGGTGGGAGGATCACTTGACCCCCAGAGATCGCACCCCTGCACTCCAGCCTGGGCAACAAAGCAAGACTCTGTCTGAAAGAAAGAAAGAAAGAGAAAGAGATAGATGTAAAGAGAGAGATATAGATATATAGAGAGAATTACACTATTGGATATTAAGATTTTTTGATCTGAATAAGAAAATTAGAAAGGAAATTGTTATCATTTGCAGTGAAGTCAGCTGAATTTCAAAGTGGAGTATTGAGGGGAAATTATAATATTATTTAATATTTCTCATTTTGCACAAGAAAAATCTATAACCACTGTTTTAGAAACCATGTGGTACTCACCTTTTGTAAAACTAGTAGATTTCAGAAAACCGTGAAGTATCTATCTTGTTTCTGCTGTGCATAGTACGTTTAATTTTATTGTCACCTTATACATTGAGGATTTGTGTGTGTGTGAGTGCCTCAATGAATAACCAGCCCACATCTTTTTAAAAGGTTATGTCTAGAGAAGATATTTCCACACTGGTTTCCCTATTCAAGAGCTTTATCAGGAGCTGAAGCAGTCAATGCCTTGAGACCTTTCTATTTTGCAGTACATCCAGATTTCTTTGGACAGCACCCCGTAGAAAGGGTAAACATTTATTTATTTTTAAACCAGTAGTGTACATTTCTGCTTATTTACCTTTGATACAATATAATACATAGAGTTCTATAAACGTGGATTATTCTGTTGTAGTGATATAATCAATGCTTTGAACTAATTTGAAATGTAGATACCGAAAATTGAAAATAGAGCTTTTTTTATGAAAGCTGTCATTGTTTTGTGCAGGCAATAAAGCTGTCATTTAAACTCTTTACAGTACTAGTAATCATGTTTTTGGCACCAAGTTTTGAAGTACAGTTGAGGGTTTGAAAGAAAACTTGAGACTTCTATTATCATGATCGATCTCTCTTTTTTATTTTTTTTTTAATTATTCTTTAAGTTCTAGGGTACATGTGCACAACATGCAGGTTTGTTACATATGTATACATGTGCCATGTTGGTGTGCTGCACCCATTAACTCGTCATTTACATTAGGTATATCTGCTAATGCTATCCCTTCCCTATCACCCCTCCCCACAATAGGCCCCGGTATGTGATGTTCCCTTCCTGTGTCCAAGTGATCTCATTGTTCAATTACCACCTATGAGTGAGAACATGTGGTGTTTGATTTTCTGTTCTTGTGATAGTTTGCTGAGAATGATGGTTTCCAGCTGCATCCATGTTCCTACAAAGGACACAAACTCATCCTTTTTTATGACTGCATAGTATTCCATGGTGTATATGTGCCACATTTTCTCAGTCTGTCACTGATGGACATTTGGGTTGATTCCAAGTCTTTGCTATTGTGAATAGTGCTGCAGTAAACATACGTGTACATGTGTCTTTATAGCAGCATGATTTATAATCCTTTGGATATGTACCCAGTATTGGGATGGCTGGGTCAAATGGTATTTCTAGTTCTAGATCCTTGAGAAATCGCCACACTGTTTTCCACAATGGTTGAACTAGTTTACAGTCCTACCAACAGTGTAAAAGTGTTCCTATTTCTCCACATCCTCTCCAGCACCTGTTGTTTCCTGACTTTTTAATGATTGCCATTCTAACTAGTGTGATATGGTATCTTACTGTGGTTTTGATTTGCATTTCTCTGATGGCGAGTGATGATGAGCATTTTTTCATGTGTCTGTTGGCTGTATAAATGTCTTGTTTTGAGAAGTGTCTGTTCATTTCCTTTGCCCACTTTTTGATGGGGTTGTTTGCTTTTTTCTTGTAAATTTGTTTGAGTTTTTTGTAGGTTCTGGATATAGCCGTTTGTCAGATGAGTAGATTGCAAACATTTTCTCCCATTTTGTAGGTTGCCTGTTCACTCTGATGGTAGTTTCTTTTTCTGTGCAGAAGCTCTTTAGTTTAATGAGATCCCATTTGTCAATTTTGGCTTTTGTTGCCGTTGCTTTTGGTGTTTTAGACATGAAGTCCTTGCCCATGCCTATGTCCTGAATGGTATTACCTAGGTATTCTTCTAGGGTTTTTATGGTTTTAGGTCTAACATTTAAGTCTCTAATCCATCTTGAATTAATTTTCATATAAGGAGTAAGGAAAGGATCCAGTTTCAGCTTTCTACTTATGGCTAGCCAATTTTCCCAGCACCATTTATTAAATAGGGAATCCTTTCCCCATTTCTTGTTTTTGTCAGGTTTGTCAAAGATCAGATGGCTGTAGGTGTGTGGTATTATTTCTGAGGGCTCTGTTCTGTTCCATTGGTCTATATCTCTGTTTTGGTACCAGCACCATGCTGTTTTGGTTACTGTAGCCTTGTTGTATAGTTTGAAATCAGGTAGTGTGATGCCTCCAGCTTTGCTCTTTTTGCTTAGGATTATCTTGGCAATGCGGGCTCTTTTTTGATGCCATATGAACTTTAAAGCAATTTTTTCCAATTCTGTGAAGAAAGTCATTGGTAGCTTAATGGGGATGGCATTGAATCTATAAATTATCTTGGGCAGTATGGCCATTTTCACAATATTGATTCTTCCTGTCCATGAGCATGGAATGTTCTTTCGTTTGTTTGTGTCCTCTTATTTCACTGAGCAGTGGTTTGTATTTCTCCTTGAAGAGGTCCTTCACATCCCTTGTAAGTTGGATTCCTAGGTATTTTATTCTCTTTGAAGCAATTGTGAATGGGAATTCATTCATGATTTGGCACTCTGTTTGTCTGTTATTGGTGTATAAGAATGCTTGTGATTTTTGCACATTGATTTTTTATCCTGAGACTTTGCTGAAGTTTCTTATCAGCTTAAGGAGATTTTGGGCTGAGACGATGGGGTTTTCTAAATATACAATCATGTCATCTGCAAACAGGGACAATTTGACTTCTTTTCCTAATTGAATACCCTTGATTTCTTTCTCTTGCCTAATTTCCCTAGCCAGAACTTCCAACATTATGTTGAATAGGAGTGGTGAGAGAGGGCATCTCTGTCTTGTGCCAGTTTTCGAAGGGAATGCTTCCAGTTTTTGCCCATTCAGTATGATATTGGCTGTGGGAAAAGACAAAAAAAAAAAAAGACTAAAAGTTTGATATTGGCTGTGGGTTTGTCATAAATAGCTCTTATTATTTTGAGATACGTTCCATCAATATTGAATTTATTGAGAGTTTTTAGCATGAAGGGCTGTTGAATTTTGTCAAAGGCCTTTTCTGCATCTATTAAGATAATCATGTGGTTTTTGTCTTTGGTTCTGTTTATATGCTGGATTACATTTATTGATTTGCATATGTTGAACCAGCCTTGCATCCCAGGGATGAAACCCACTTGATCATGGTGGATAAGCTTTTTGATGTGCTGCTGGATTCAGTTTGCCAGTATTTTATTGAGGATTTTTGCATCAATGTTCATCAGGGATATTAGTCTAAAATTCTCTTTTTTTGTTGTGTCTCTGCCAGGCTTTGGTATCAGGATGATGTTGGCCTCATAAAATGAGTTAGGGAGGATTCCCTCTTTTTCTATTGATTGGAATAGTTTCAGAAGGAATGGTACCAGCTCCTCCTCATACCTCTGGTGGAATTCGGCTGTGAATCCATCTGGTCCTGTACTTTTTTTGGTTGGTAGGCTATTAATTATTGCCTCAATTTCAGAGACACAATAAAAAATGATAAAGGGGATATCACCACTGACCCCACAGAAATACAAACTACCATCAGAGAATACTATAAACACCTCTACGCAAATAAACTAGAAAACCTAGAAGAAATGGATAAGTTCCTGGACACATGCACTCTCCCAAGACTAAACCAGAAAAAAGTTGAATCCCTGAATAGACCAATAGCAGGCTCTCTCTTTTTTTTTTTAAGGATGATACATGGAAGAGTTTTCAATGCCCTAGTGATTTTTCCTTATGATGCATGCTGCTGGACCACTCCCCTACAACATCAGTTAATGTGTGCTCCAGGAATACAAACTGATATGAAAAATGGCTTATGGTAGATGTAGTTAAGACAGTCAATATATTTTAACATTAGAAAATTCAGTCAGTCCTTCATATCCATGGGTTTTACACCCATGGATTCAACCAACCTCAGACTGAAAATATTAGGGGAAAAAAATACATCTGTGCTACACATGAACAGACTTCTCTTTCTTGTCATTATTCCCTGAACAATACAGGATAACAACTACTTACATAGCACATACATTATATTAGGTATTATAAGTAATCTAGAAATGATTTAAAGTATATGGGAGGATATATATAGGTTATTTGCAAATACTACACTATTTTATATGAGAGACTTGAGCATTCGTGGATTTCGGTATCCACAGGAGGTCCAGGAACCAATCCCCTGTGGATACCAAGGGACTACTATATATTACAAAGCCACATGCTTTGGAATTACTTCATTGGTTCCTTCTATTTTCATTAACACTGATATCTAGTTTAATATGAAAAGGAACTTGAAATCTTGAAAATTAGAACATTGTTATTTTTTTCTACTTGCAATGCAAAATCTATTTTGCTTTTTTGCTTCTAGGAAAATATTCTGTTGTGATATTTGATACATATGTCGGCTACTCAAAGTCAGAACTTTTCAAAGTAATCAGTAAATTGAATCAACAGAAAAATATTCATTACCTTGGGGATGCATTAATAATTTAAAGTTTTTAAGTTCAACATGTATAGAAAAATCAAGCTTAGTAATACTTTAATGTTATTGTACCAATGTATTTTTTTAAATTAAGACATCTGTATGCAGCAGGGCGTGGTGGCAAACCTGTAGTCCCAGCTACTAGGGAGGCTGAGCCAGGAGGATTACTTGAGCCCAGGAGTTCAAGCCTGGGCAATATAGTGAGACCTCATCTCGTAAATTTAAAAAACAAACAACAGAAAATTCTACGTGTGGTAAAGGGTTAACTCAGCAAGCTTGGGTTGCTTAAACCTCGCACATTCCAAGAAAGGTCTGACCTCAGTGCTGAACTTTGGCTCCTGGAAAATGAGCTCTGAGCCCCTGGAATATCCCACCTGATAGGAATGTTTCTGTTTGCCTGAGGCGTTAGACCGTACCAGATAGACAGTTTATGCTAACAATATGATTTATAGTGAATACCTGTTTTCCTGTGTCTAAGACCCTGGACTGCACTGTATTCATTTGACCTGGGGGATTTAGGGAGCTGAGACTGGATAGCTAAAGTAAGTCACATAAGCACTAAATGCTTACCTGTCTGACCACCAGTAAAACTCTGGACATCCAGACTTGGATGAGCTTCCCTGGTTGGCAACACTTTTCACGTATTGTCACACACCATTGCTGGGGGGATTAAGCACTGTCTATAAAACTCCACTGTGAAATGACAACTGGAAGCTTGCACCTGGTCTCTCCTGATTCTGCTCTATGCACCTTTTCCCTTTGCTGGTTTTAATTTCCATTCTTTTGTTGTAATAAACCATAATGGTGAATAAAACAGCTTGTCTGAGTTATGTGAATCCTTCTAGTAAATCATTGAACCTGAGAGTGGTCTTGAGGACCCCTGACACAATGTGCCTAGAGTTTAATGGTTCTGATAAGTTACATTTTCATGTTATCTTTAAACTTGTATTTATTTACTCCTCCTTTGTATCAAGCCCTTGCCCTAGCCTGTGCTTAGAGTATCCTTTTCCTAGATATCCCAGATATGGCTTGTCCTTTACTTTCTTACTGAAGTGTCACCTTTCAGTGAGGCTCTCCCAGATTACGCTATTACTTGTGTTTGTTTTGTTTTGTTTTTAAAACTACCCTATTTTAAATTGCTATCTCTGCTTTACTTCCTAGCATTCCCTCCCCCTTTTACCCTGCAGTACTTCTTGGTTTTTTTTTTCCTTTCCATGTACCCTATTTCCTTATTTATTAGGTTTGTTATTTATTTTTCTCCCCTCACTAAAATGCAAGCTCCATGAAGGCTGTTCACTCTTCTTGTCACTCTTTTTGCCACCACATGTTCAGTTCAGTCTTCTTCCCACTATTAGAGAAGACCCTTGCCCCTTTTCTTAGGAAGACTGGCTTAAAGTCCCATCTATTCATAGCATCGAACTCAAAGTCCAGAGTTTCACAGTGATGCACCGGATTTTGGGGGGTTTTTTTAATCCTCTTTAATTTAATTAAAAAATCTACAAAACATTTGCAGTTTTCAAAAAAAAAAATCAAAACTAAATTTAAAGTTTAATGAGAAGTTTCATTCCTATATTCCTGTTTCCTTTACCCAATTCTTATTCACTTCCTATACATAATCTTTTTTTTTTTTAAGATTTTGGAGACAGTGTCTTGCTCTGTCACCCAGGCGGGGAGTGTGGTGGCACCATCAAGGGGCTCACTGCAGCCTCAAACTCCTGGTCTCAGGTGATCCTCCTACCTCAACCTCCTGGGTAGCTGGGACCACAAGCATGTGCCACCATGCCCAACCAATTTTTGTATTTTTTGTAGAGTCAGGGTTTCACCATGTTGCCCGGGCTGTTCTCAAACTCCTGAGTTCAGGCAATCTGCCCACCTCACCCTCCCAAAAAGTGCTGGGATTATAGACATGAGCCACCACATCCAGCCTTCTTGTGTTACTTTTCAGCAAAAATAGAAATATTTATCAAAAAATAATGAAGATTTAGTCTTACACTGGCAATAAATATCCCACACTTGTGTACAGGACTCATGTGGCTAAGAACATCATATTAGAATAAATTAAACTATCATTTATTACTTTGGGATATTTAGTCATTGGCATTTTCCACATTTAGGTTATAAAATAATTCATGTTTTCTTCTATTACTTATATGGTTACATCTTTTTACATCTTATCCATATGGAGTTCATTCTGTTACATGTTGTGAGATGTAGATCCAAAGAGCTATGAAATCCCAACATTTTTAAATACTAAATTATTTAATACTCTTAGTATTTAAAACTAAATTATTTAATACTCTCAATGTGTTTAAAAGGTTAGATAGATATCATTTCTGATATTTCCTTGTTCTATTTTGTATGTAAATACCCTTAATGTTTTTTTCCAGGAAATCAATGAAAATTCTCTTAAAAGGTTAAGTGTCTACTTAGAAAACCTCCAGAAACCAGGCTTCAAGTCTTTGAAACCAACTCAGCTTACATTTTATGTAAGAGAAACAGACCAGAGTTCCTCTGATGGCCAGGAACCTTTTAGTACTTCCGGTATGTTTTTTATTTCTGGTGTGTCCCTTGCAAGCTTCATGTTAAATGTGTTCATTAATTTTGACATTGTCAGAATACCTTTGGATCAAAACTTTGGTGATAAAAAAATAATAGCATTTAATTGATTGTTTAACTAGAATTAGATTCCATTCCTAGCTGCATATGTTTGAACAAGTGATTTTTTTTACATGTTTAAACTTTTTTGTTTCTAAAACTAAAGTGTTCCTATTTGTCCTCTTCCCAGTTCAGTGTTATTTTAAGTGTTAAACATGTCCAAACAATATGTATTTCTAAAAACTACAGCTTGCATTCTCTTATTTAGTCCTCCGAATACTCTGAAGCTGGAAGTATTTACCCAATTGTAACTTAGTGATGTTCAGTGCCTTTCCCAAGACCAGAGAGAAAGAATATAAGTCTTGAACCCAGGTCTTTTAACTCCAACCTTATGCTGCTTCTAAAATCCAATTGATCTTAGTAGACAGCCACCTTTTCACTGCCTTTTGTCACTGCTTTTCCATGTTTAAAATTAAGGACAAATATTTAGGTTAAGGTCACTAAAGGCCTATCATTTCTCTAATTATACATGCTTTTGATGATCCTTGAGGAAATAAATATATTTTTAGTATGAACTTAAGACAATTTAAAGAGTCAGTGCTTTCTGTGAGTTAAGGCTAAAACAGGATACACTGTAATTTTTTTGGAAACAAACTGCTATAAAACTCAGAATTTGATAGGTCTTTGAGATCTAAAATCTGTTTCTAGCTCTGCCAGTGACCTAGCTGTGTGACCTTTAACTTTTGGGTATTCATTTATTAAAATGAAAGAGCTGGAGAACTGTGTAGAGGCCACTCACATGGAAGATCCCTAATTTACACCTCACCTTCCCATGGCTCTCAGGACCTCAAATGGAAGGAGGAAGAGCTTGATCTGAAGAATGCTGAAGTATGTTAAAGACAGCGCCTCACCCAGTCTCTCCAGGGACTAGTATTTGATAGTATACGATCTCTTACCTTTTATTTTCTCATAATTGAATATGGGAGATCAGGAGTCACAAATTCCTTTTCTTGGCAGTTTCTCCATTTACCTCTGATGTAGAGTTGTATTAAAAATAGTCCTATTCTTCAATATTTAAAGACAGAAAGTCAACTCATAGCCCTTTTGTGAAGGAACAGCTATACTGAAGAATGCTGTAAATAATGAATAATAAGCATGTTGATCACTCTAAGTGACACAATTCTATTTGAAAGTTTAAATACATTGTGAATGTGCTGTTCTTAGCCATGAGAGTCTCAAGCAACTGAGATACATTGTTACTAGTGTAAAATCAAATACTCATAAATATTTTTAATAGATACATGCTCCTGTTAGGGTCAAGATTAGGCTAGGAATTAAATAACGTCTTACTTAATATATAGTGGTCTACTTAGGTTTCATGATTTCTCCAGGAGGACAGATGGAATTTTTAGAGGCAGATTATATCCTTTATAGTTGTTAAAATAAAAATATTATATTTTTATAATATATATATATTATATATAAAATATTATCATCAATCTGTTTTTATTTGTGTGGTTGAGAGAGTCAAGCTCATTCCTACAGCTACAACTACTTCTTCTACTACCACCATCAGCTGGATTTGTTTTTAATATTGAATATGGAGTTAAAGAGTAAATTGAATTTAAAAGCTTAGTGGAAATCTTAGAAAGTTTCACACAGCAAATTAGGGACAGAGCTGGTACTAGAACTAATGTCTCCTTATTCCTAGTCCAGTGTTTTGATTTGTATACCACATTATCTATTAATTCTTCTTTTAAAATATTGTAATTAATCATTTTTCCTTTTGCCTTTATAACAAAGATTGGCCCTCTGACAAAGATTTAAAACATTTTTACTTCTGTAACATGTTTACCTGATTATGAAATTAAAATCAAGTAGGTTTTTAAAAACTTTTTATTTCTAGAACACTAGAAATCATTAATCAGCTTTGGATAATTAAGATGGTAATAAGGTAAAATGTTTACTAGTGATTTTCATTATTGAAATTTTATGAGCCTTTAGCATTATTAATACATTGAAATCCTTAAAGGCTGAAATTATTTCTTCAGCTCCATATCTTTTTGGTGGTTCATGAGGAAGTAAATGTTGTTATTAGAATAAATTTTAAAACAAGTTAGAGATTTACTAAGAGCTTTCTGTGGATTAATGCTAAGACAAATAGCTGTAGCCAGCTCTGGCTGAGTAAAAACAGAATCCTTTACTTTCAGTTAATGGTTAACTTTGAATGATTTCTTAAACAAAAATAGCTTAAAGCTGGGCATGGTGAGACAAGCCTGTACTCTCAGCTACACAGAACACTGAAGTGGGAGAATCACTTGAACCCAGGAGTTTGAGGCTAGCCTGGACAACTGGACAAGACAGCAAGACTGTTTTTTTTTTGGGTTTTGTTGTTGGTTTTTTTTTTTTTTGAGACGGAGTCTTGCTCTGTCGCCAGGCTGGAGTCCAGTGTAGCAATCTTGGCTCACTGCAACCTCTGCCTCCCAGGTTCAAACGATTCTCCTGCCTCAGCCTCCTGAGTAGCTGGGACTACAGGTACGCGGCACCACGCCCAGCTAATTTTTGTATTTTTAGTAGAGACAGGGTTTCACCATATTGGCTAGGATGGTCTTGATCTCTTAATCTCGTGATCCGCCCACCTCGGCCTCCCAAAGTGCTAGTGTTACAGGCATGAGCCACCACACCTGGCCGAGACTGTCATTAAAAAAAAAAAAAGTAAAAGGTACAGAAAAAAATTAAACTAGAAATGGGAGAAAAGATATAGCATATATGACAAAAAGATGATGCTATACATAAAGAGTTTTTACAAATTAAAAATGAACCAGAGTAGCTCCATTCCAAAAATAGACAAAGACAATGAATAGACAGTTCAAGAAATAACACATATAAATGTCAGTTAAGTATATAAAAATCTTTAGGCCATGCATGGTGGCTCATACCTATAATCCCAGCACTCTGAGAGGCCAAGGCAGGCAAATTGCTTGAGTCCAGGAGTTCCAGACTAGCCTGGGCAACATAGCGAAACCCTGTCTCTACTAAAAATACAAAAAATTAACCAGGTGTGGTGGCACGTGCCTGTAGTCCTAGCTACTCGAGAGCCTAAGGTAGGAGAATCACCTGAGCCCAGGGGGCAGAGGTTACAGTGAGGCAAGATGGTAGGCACCACTGCACTCCAGCGTGGGTGACAGAGTGAGACCTTGTCTCAAAAAAAAAAAAAAATCTTTAGCCTCAGTATTTGAACACAAACTGAAATAATTAAGCAGTATATTTTGCCCATTAATTTTTTTCTTTTTTTGCTGGTAATACCCGTGAATGGTAAAAATACATTTTCCCACATTATTGATGGGTATATAAATTAGTGCAAACTCTACAAACTCTACAGCTTGGCATTCTCTCCCCAAAGCCACAAAATTCTTCTTGGAATATATCCTGAGGAACCAGTAAAGGATATTTGCAGTGTGGTACAGGCAGTCCTTACTATATAGTAACTCTTATGTTGGATTAAATAATGAAGCTGATAAATTGAGATAGAAACAGATTTACTCCTTGACTGTGCACTTCTGAGGATGAGCTATTTTTTCTTAACCTCCAATGCAGCAGTTTGGGTTTTCCTTTCCTCCTTCACTGACTAGAATAATTCCCTTGCCAGTAGTTCTAAGTTTCCCCAAATTATTGAACTAAAAAAAAGTATTTCTTAGTTGGCATGTTCTGGATCTCATAAGTTGGTGTGGCAAGCAGAACGTGTATCTGTGAGAATGATTTAAATTGTGGTGTCTGTCATCACAAAAGTTGCAAATACTTTTTTTTTTTTTTTTTTTTCTGAGGCAGAGTCTTGCTCTGTTGCCAGGCTTAAGCGCAGTGGCACAGTCTTGGCTCACTGCCATCTCCACCTCCTGGGTTCAAGCAATTCTCCTGCCTCAGCCGCCTGAGTAGCTGGAATTACAGGAGTACACCACCACACCCAGCTAATATTTGTATTTTTAGTAAAGACACGGTTTCACCATGTTGGCCAGGCTGGTCTCAAACTCCTGGCCTCAAGTGCTCCACCTGTCTCAGCCTCCCAAAGTGGTAGGATTACAGGCATGAACCACTGCCCTGGCCTCATACGTGGTACACACATACAAGCACATAGATGGAAAAGGTCAAAGAACAGTGCTGCCCAAGAGAACTTTCTGTGATGAGGGAAATATTCCATATCTGCATCATCTAATATGGCAGGCCCTAGCCCTTTGTGCTTATTGAGCACTTGAAATGTGGCCAATGTGGCCAAAGAACTTAATTTTAAATTTTTATTTCATTTCAATCAATTTAATTTTAAATTGCCACATGTCCTAGTAGCTACCATCTTGGATAGAGCAGGTCTGGAAGAATATGTACCTATTAATAGTGATTACCTCAAGTAAAGATGGTAAAGTTGTATGCCTGCTAACAAGAGACTTTTGCTTTTAATTTTCAAAACTAATTAAAAATTTTTTTTAAAAGCAAAGAGTCAGCATGTTGTATGGAGAAAATTTTTGGCTGGTGTCAACTCAGATTTAAGCCCTGGCTTCATTCTTAATCTATGTTCCTTCACATTTGACAGGAGAAATGATAATGGCATAGTTGGTGGTAGTGTTGATTGAAAAAGATATGTAAATTAAGCTGGAACCATGCCTAACACCCAGAAAAGAAAAAAAACAAAACCAGTGGATTTTTTATTGATGACTTAACAATTTAGATTACTTACCTTAGTCCAATGATTACCCAACATCAAAATCAGTAACTTTGTTTTTTTTTTTTTTTTTTTTTTTTTGAAACAGAGTCTTGCTCTGTCACCCAGGCTAGAGTTCAGTGGCACAATCTCAGCTCACTGCAACTCCCGCCTCCCGGGTTCAAGCAATTCTCCTGCCTCAGCCTCCCAAGTACCTGGGATTACAGGCGCCCACCACTGCGCCCAGCTAATTTTTGTATTTTTAGTAGAGATGGGGTTTCACCATCTTGGTCAGGCTGGTCTCGAACTCCTGACTTCATAATCCACCCGCCTCGGCCTCCCAAAGTGCTGGGATTACAGGAGTAACTTTTAAACAACTAGAGAATTTTAAATCACTCCTGAAAATATTGGGTTACTACCTAGTCAAGTGAGCAAGTATGAGGACCATCTCCTTCAATCATAGAGAAAATTCAAGATGGGTTTCTGTGACCACTGAGACTAGATTATATGGCCCCTCTTACCTGAACCGCTGTCACAGTGTACACCTGTATTCTCCTGTCTCCACTAGAAACTATCTTTGGTGTACACCTGCTTATAGGAGAGCTTTTCTCTCTCTTAAGAGACCAGATTTATCGACAGAATTGAGAATATTCTGAATCCCCTTGTTGGGCTGGGATGGGTTTGGTCACTGGAACCAAACTAGAAAATGGAGCTGATGATCGAAGGAGTTCACGAAGGTAAAACATTGTGTGGTATAGTTTTAGAGAAGGGAAGTCATTTTTCTATTTACAGGTGATTTGCTAATAGGACAAATTTAAATCAGTAATAGAATGTTTTCAAAGATTTTGATTTTATACATGTTGAAATAAAGCAAATAATCATCTGTATTAATTGTTTGGGGGAATTATATTCTCTAGGATTTCGAGCAGTCAAATTTACTTTGCACACCAGAGATCTGCTAAGCACAGTATTATATATTCTCAACTCCTGCAGTTTATCTATTGAACATATCCAAAGCTTGAATACTAATGTGCATACCCAGCCTCTCAAAGAAGCTAAAAGGATGCCTGACAGGCCCATCAAATGGGACAAGTCTTATTACTCCTTTACTGGATTCAAGGACCCTGATGAAGACCTTGAACAAGTCTCGAGAATGGAAACAACTCTCACGTATGTAAAAGTTTTTATTTAACTAGACTGTATTTGTAGTTTGTGTTTATGACACTGATGTATTGGAATGGCAAAAACATTTTTTTATAAATAAAAAGTGTAGTTCACATTTAAAATTAAAGCCTAGTTTTCCAGGAGAAGTAATGCTATCAATCTAGTTAATCCAGTAATCATTATGAAAAATATATTTCATGTTTCTTACTTAAAGTTGCCAAAAAGTTGTGGTCTTTTGATACCAAACACATGCAGGAGATTGTTTTGTTTAAGTTTTAAAAATTCTATTCAAGTTACCCCCAGTACATGGAGAAAGGCTATACCTAAGACTATACAAATATTTTTTACTCTTCTTCATGTGTTAGGCATTTCTAATGGATAGTTCAGTAGTGATGCACTTTAGTGTAATAATCCATACATGAGAAAAATACATGGTGACAGAATTATTCAATATCATCTAGAATAGCTGCTTTAAAGAGTTACTTTTTAAATTATAAAAACCATATATAAAATGTTTTCTATTATTTGGCATGCCTTATTTGTAAAGTTGCCTTATGTTTTTTAAGTCATTTTTGGATTTCATAAAGACCCATCACATTCTCTTCCTATGATTGTATCTAAAAAGTCCAGTGGCTTATCAGAGGATTCTCTCATTATGGCATAGTAAATGATCCTTCATTATCCACTGGCATAATATCTGCTTTGTGGATTATCTGTACTAAGGGATTCCTCCTTGTTACCTAGCTAGATTCCAAATAAGGCTGAAGAGGTAGGAAGGTAGCAGAGTCTAGTGCAGAAAAGGACAGAAGTATGTGTCTGAAGATGTATATGTATGTACCTACGTGTGATAGTCTATGATATTTATCTATATGCATAACTGATGGATAAATCACTTCCCTAAATATGATGACTTTAATTGTTCAGATTCTCTTCTGAGATGGAAATGTGCATTTGGGAATAATAATTTAATGATGGACCAGAAGTAATGACACAGTAAGAAGTCGGGTAAAAAATGAAGAAGAGCCCGGCACTGTGGCTTAATGCTGATAATCCCAGCATTTGGGGAGGCCGAGGTGGGAGGATTTCCTGAGGTCAGGAGTTCAAGACCAGCCTGAGCAACATAGCAAGACCCCATCTCTACAAAAAATACAAAAATTTAGCCGGGCATGGTGGTATACATTTGTAGTTCTAGCTAATTGGAAGGCTGAGGCAGGAAGATCCCTTGAGTGCAGGAGTTTGAGGCTGCAGTGAACTATGATCGTGTGACTGCACTCCAGCCTGGGTGACAAAGTGAGACCCTGTCTCCAAAAAATAATAAATAAATAAAAAGTAGAGTCATGGTGGCATAGAGGTTGCTGAATTGAAAATTTTGGTATAGAAAAACGAGATAATTTAAGGTTAATTGCACACAGAGGCTATGGTGGGAGTTGAAGTAGATTTCTCTGAGCACAAACTGGAAGAGAGGTTCTCAGCCTTGCCTTCAAGTTTTATGTGGGGTACACAGCACATACAACTTCTGCTTACACCCACAGGAGGATATTGCTGTACTTGTCTTGCGCTGTGTCTAGATGAACAAAAAGTTGGGGATTACTGGCCTATGGGTATAGAAAACAGTGAGATAGAGTAAGTCAAGCCAAAACAGCAAAAATAACAGTTGTTGGACTTTACTCAAGTTAAAAGGGCTTAAGAATAATGTATTAAAGGATTTCAGAGAAGCACATGGTCTGTGGTTCAGTTGAGTATTTCGTAGAACACAGTTTCTATCTGGAGTTGGATGTGCAGCCATCATGAAAAGAGTGCCCCAAGGACCTAGAACTGGACTTAGACCCCCGGCAAAGTAATGAAAACACATTGAAACTATAGAAAGCCAACTCAACGAGATAAGTGGTATTCAATGGGGTTCCTTATCTAAGCTCAGTATTTATAATTTTTTTATTTGTATGTCATTCATCCAATAAAATTCCTTAGTTTTTAGTAAAGGAGACTTTCTTATATTACATTATACTATATGAGTTCTTAAGGGTAGGGAATATGTCTTGATAATCTCTGTGTCTACTAATCTACTTCATAGATTCATAGAATCCATCCAGTATTTTAATTAAACTGAACTGAAAAATTGTTGAATAACTAAATGTGATGTGCTAAAGGCTCAGTATAAAGAACTCAGGCTTTAATATGGAAATGCAAAGTAACATAATACATAGTGTAGCAATAGAAGTCACTTAGCAATGAATGTAGAGGGCCATTTTTTCTTAAAGTGCCTCTGTTAATTTTATTAATATTAAGTAAAAATATCTGCTATTTTTAGTGACAGATACATTGTCTTAAGGAAAATTTCTATGTGTAGATAAGTTATGTTGCTGTGAATTCTTGATTTCCTGGAAAGTCAGCTTTGTTTTAAATTCAAGCTCTCATTTTGACAGTTACGAGGACAAGCTCAAAAAACAAGTCACTCTGACTTATTGTCTACCCTTTAAGAGGATAGCAAAAAAAAATAGACCACTATTTGGGAGGCCGAGGCAGGCAGATCACAAGGTCAGGAGATCGAGACCATCCTGGCTAACATGGTGAAACCCCGTCTCTACTAAAAATACAAAAAATTAGCCGGGCGTGGTGGCAGGTGCCTGTAGTCCCAGATACTGAAGAGGCTGAGGCAGGAGAATCGCTTGAACCAGGGAGGTGGAGGTTGCAGTGAGCCGAGATTGCGCCACGGCACTCCAGCCTGGGCGACAGAGTAAGACTCTGTCTCAAAAAAAAAAAAAAAAAATAGACCACTGTTTTAGAAGTTGAAGTGAGTAGAAATTTAGCTCTCTAAATCACTGATTATTATTATCCATCTTGTTGTCAATAGCTATTTTGTCTTTACAGAAGTTAAAGTAAACCCATTATTAAGCAGTTACAGCCTTTCTTTTTTTAGCTTCATAAAGTGAAATGTATAGTGACATAGCATTACAGTAGATAGGGTTTTTTTTCTTAGTTTTTAATACTTATATTGAAGGGCCTTAGATTGTATTTCTTTTTTAATTTCTTTCTTCTTTTTTTTTTTTTTTTTTTTTTTTGAGGCTGGGTCTTACTCTTTCAGGAGCTGGAGTGCAGTGGTGTGATCACAGCTCACTGCAGCCTCAAACTCCTGGGCTTAAGTGATGCTCCTGCCTCGGCCTTAGGAGTAGCTGGGACTACAGGCCTGTGCCACCATACCTGGCTAATTTCTTTTTTTAAGATAGAGTCTCACTCTGTTGCCCAGGCTGGAGTGCAAGGGCACTATCTCAGCTCACTGCAACCTCCGCCTCCCAGGTTAAGCATTCTCCTGCCTCAGCCTCCCGAGTAGCTGGGATTACAGGCACACACCACCACACCCCTGGCTAATTTTTGTATTTTTAGTAGAGATGGGGTTTCACTATGTTGGCTAGGCTGGTCTCGAACTCTTGACCTCAGGTGATCCGCCCGCCTCGGCCTCCCAAAATGTTGAGATTACAGGCATGAGCCACTGTGCCTGGCCCATACCTAGCTAATTTTTTAATTTTTAGTAGAGACAAGGTCTTACTATGTTGCCCAGGCTGGTCTCAAACTCCTGAGCTCAAGTGATCCTCCTGCCTCAGCTTCCCAAAGTGCTGGGATTACAGACATGAGCCACCATGCCCGGGTAGATTATATCTTTTTTTTTTTTCTTTTTTTTTGAGATGGAGTTTCGCTCTTGTTGCCCAGGCTGGAGTGCAATGGCGTGACCTCTGCTCACCGCAACCTCCGCCTCCCAGATTCAAGCAATTCTCCTGCCTCAGCCTCCCGAGTAGCTGGGATTACAGGCATGCGCCACTATGCCCAGCTAATTTTGTATTTTTAGTGGAGACAGAGTTTCTCCATGTTGGTCAGGCTGGTCTCGAACTCCTGACCTCAGGTGATCCGCCTGCCTCAGCCTCCCAAAGTGCTGGGATTACAGGCATGAGTCACCGCGCCTAGATTATATTTCTTAAGCATTGGTATCTTATTGATTTACCTGAACCAGATCATCACCTCATGGAGTTTGAGTTTAGCTTAAGAGTGTGTAAATTTAGAGCAAAAAATCCAGGCTGGGTAGGAGAGAGAGGACAGCACTACACAGAACCAAGACAAGACAAGGAATACTGCTTATTGGGCCATTAGAGCGAAATGCAGTGTAGGCTAAATCCCTTCACCAGCATGTCTTACAGTGCAGATGTAGCATTATAATACCTGTACTCATCTGAAAGGTTTCATATCTCTTATCTCCCTTTTGTAACCTAGTTTCCCAATTCTAGCATGTTCACATAGGCCCAGAGTCCCCTTGACCTTTACCCAAGCTTGGGCATTGCCCAGTTTGAAGGAACCTCTGCTGAGGGTTTGTTCAACGTTTTAATATATGGTAGTTTTTCCTAGTAAGGGTTCCAGGAGCTTATATCATAAAAGCCAGAATGCTATCTCTATCAATTTCTCATTTCAATTACAGTTGACCCTTGAAGAATGTGTGTTTGAACTGTGCAGATCCACTCTTACATGGATTTTTTTTTCAACCAAAAGCAGATTGAACATACCATATTTTCTCCCCCAAAACTATTGAAATAATAATAGAAAGAGAGAGAGAGAGAAAGAGAGAAAGAAAGAAAAGAGGGAAGGAGGAAAGGGAGGAAGGGAGGTAGGAAGGGAGGAAGTACAGTATTAGCAAGATGTGAAACCTATGTATAGGGAAGGCCAACTGTTGGTATATGCAAGTTTGGCGGGGCCAACTATAGGACCTGAGTATGCACAGATTTTGGTACCTGTGGGTGGGCTTGGAACTAATGCCTCATGTATAGCAAGAGACAACTGTACTGATTTTTTTATATCTGTAATTATTTTACAAATAATTGTAAAACTGTTGAACCATTTCAGAGCTTTCAAATCATGTGAATCAAGTGACTGCCTAGTAGGGAGATTCAGGGTGCCTATAAGTCTACTAAAGCCTCTTAGCCACCATGGTCATTTTGGCCATATGCAGTTTAAATTTTTATTCATGTATTGTTTAATTCATCTTCGTTACATATATAGATATAGAGAGGAATCATAAGAAACACATGCTGAATTATATAGTTCAGAAGGAGCAGAAAAATGACAATTCTGCACATTTATATCCATCTGATCTCCTGATTTACAAATTACATTCATTGAATCAAAAATTTATTTTATTTTATTTTTTTTTTTTTGAGACGGAGTCTCGTGCAGTTGTCCAGGCTGGAGTGCAGTGGCGCGATCTCAGCTCACTGCAAGCTCTGCCTCCCGCGTTCACGCCATTCTCCTGCCTCAGCCTCCAGAGTAGCTGGGGCTACAGGCGCACGCCACCACGCCCACCTAATTTTTTTGTATTTTTATTGGAGACAGGGTTTCACCGTGTTAGTCAGGATGGTCTCAATCTCCTGACCTTGTGATCCACCCACCTCGGCCTCCCAAAGTGCTGGGATTACAGGCGTGAGCCACTGTGCCTGGCCCAAAATTTTCTTTTTAATTAAATCTTGAAAGCAAGTTAAGATGGTTTTAATGTTTCTGAGCACTATGTTAAATGAGAAAATATAATTATAGTATTATTTAGTATAGACTTTAGCTTTCAAAATAATTTTATCTGTTTTTGGTTTTGCTGAGAAGTGCAGGGTAAAATTGTGTCTTAGCATTTTTAAATTAAAATAAGAAATAAAAATAAATCAGTTGAGTTTTTTATTTTTATTGTTTAATATTTTTTGAGACAGGGTCTTGTTTGGTTGCTGAGTCTGGAGGAGTTTTTTAAAAACACAAAGTGGGAGATTTATCAGGTCATAAAAACTCTATTTAACCCACTTTTATACTATATCCATTGATTACATTTTAATGTATATTTTAGGGCATGGTTTGTAATTTTGAATTTCTCAGCAAATTGTGTTTTATCTTACTTCAACATTCCTTTGTTATATACCATATAAAAATGATAAAATGAAAGTTTTAGGCCGGGTGTGGTGGCTCACACCTATAATCTCAGCACTTTGGGAAGCTGAGGTGGGCAGATCACTTGAGGTCAAGAGTTCAAGACCAGCCTGGCCAACAGAGTGAAACCCCATCTCTACTAAAAAAAAAAAATACAAAAATTAGCCACGCGTGATGGCGCACGCCTGTAGTCCCAGCTACTCGGGTAACTGAGGCAGGAGAACTGCTTGAACCCAGGAGGCCAAGATTACAGTGAACCAAGATCGTGCCACTGCACTCTAGCCTGGGTGACAGAGTGACACTCTGTCTGAAAAGAAAAGAAAAATTTAATACCTAAGTAGTTTTTGAAAATTATATAAAATTATGGCCGGGCGCGGTGGCTCACGCCTGTAATCCCAGCACTTTGGGAGGCCGAGGCGGGCGGATCACAAGGTCAGGAGATCGAGACCATGGTGAAACCCCGTCTCTACTAAAAAATAGAAAAAAATTAGCCGGGCGCAGTGGCGGGCGCCTGTAGTCCCAGCTACTCGGGAGGCTGAGGTAGGAGAATGGCATGAACCCGGGAGGCGGAGCTTGCAGTGAGCCGAGATTGCGCCACTGCACTCCAGCCTGGGCGACAGAGCGAGACTCCGTCTCAAAAAAAAAAAAAAAAAAAATTAAATTATATAAAATTATAAAAGGAATGTTCCAGTCTAAAAAAAATTAGGAAATGCTGTTCTGTGTTGTCAATTTTTATATTTCTATATTTTGGGTATATTCTTTGATTATCAAATTATATTAAAACAAAAATGTACTTTAATTATATAGCTTGTGTTTGAGAGGAGCTAGCCAGATCCATTTTATATAAGCAAAACAATTCCATATGAAATGTCTATCCCACTGAACAAACATGTCATTGAACTATAAAAAGACCACTGAAATACTATTCTTACAGCTGCTAAGATACCAGTGAATGTCAGAGTTCCATTTTCTCTATTTGACCTTAGCTCAAATATATTTACATTTCACTTTGAGTGTCTACACTTTGAATCAATTTTTGTGTTCATGAAATACCGCATTGGACACCTACAACATTGGAACTATTCTATAGAATGTTTGGGATTTGATAGTCATGATTTAACTCATATCATGCATTTATTTACTCTTCCCCTTGTTTATAGGCTAAGTCACTGTTTTTAAAATTACAAGTGATAATGCACAATTTAGTGACTCAGGACCAGGAAAGTTGTTTTGCTTTGCTTTCTTTTTTTTTTTTTTTTTAATTTTAACTATATATTATGAATGCATTTCTAGTAGTAAGTTTATTTCTCAAAATACTTGGTTTAGTTACATACCCATAAATACAAGTATGTGTGTATATGCTGGTTCACTATGTGAAACATTTCTCATCATGTGTTGCCATCAGAGAAGTATAAAAAGCTTTTGATGTCAGGTGCAGTGGCTCCTGACTATAATCCCAGCAGTTTGGGAGGCCAAGGTGGGAGGACTGCTTGAGGCCCGGAGTTTAAGACCAGCTTGGGCAATATAGTAAGACCTTGTCTCTAGAAAAATAAAAATTAAAAAATTAGCCAGGTGTGACGGCATGTGCCTGTACTCCCAGCTACTCAGGAGGCTGTGGCAGGAGGATCACCTGAGCCCAGGAGGTCGAGGCTGAAGTGATCCATGATCACACCACTGCACCCCAGCCTGGGTGACAGAGTGAGACCCTGTCTCTCCAAAAAAATTAAAAATAAAATTAAAAAACTATTGCTCTATGAACTTCAGGCAGTGGAAATAAAATAAAGGCTGTTATTGGTCTAAACCCCTTTGTTTTACACAGTTGAGGCCTAGGAGTGTAAAATTTATGCAATTTTAACTTTATTTTAATTTGGATCATGGCTCTCCTTTTCATCTCTTAAATCCATGGAAAACTGAGCTTCACTTAAGTTGCTAAAGTATTTTTATTTCAAAAGCATCATGACCCTAGGAACTAAACCAAATGATTTCACAGTCCAGCATTAGTCCTTGTACATGGTGTTCTGGCATTCATTTTTATATATCTTTTAATGTTCTTTTGGCTTCATTTTATTATCAGTTTTTTCTTTTTATTTGGATCTTTTAACAATACATGTAATATATGTATGATATATGTTGCTGCAATTATAATGAAATCATTTTTAATCAAGCTGTCTTAGTCCATTTTGCATTGCTGTAATATAAAGGAATACTAGAGGCTGGGTAATTTATAAAGAAAAGAGGTTTGTTTGGCTCATGATTCTGCAGGCTGTACAAGAAGTATCGCATCAGCATCTGCTTCTGGTAAGGACTTCAGAAAGCTTCCCCTCATGGTAGGAGGGAAAGAAGAACAAGCGTCATGTGACAAGAAAGGAGGAAAAAAAGAGAGGAGGAGGCACTAGGCTATTTTTAACAATCAGATCTTACGGAAACTAATAGTGAGAAGTCAGTCATTACCATGAGGATGACATGAAGCCATTCATGAGAGTTCTGCCTCCATGACCCAAAACCTCCCACCAGGCCCTGCCTCCAACACTGGGGATTAAATTTCAACATGAGATTTGGAGGGGACAAATATTTAAACTATAGCACAGGCCGAGGTCAAATAAACAACCACAACCAGTTACCACTTCAATACCCTATGATGGCTATATTCTAAAAGAGAATAACAAGTGTTGGTGAGCAGGTAGGGAAATTGGAACTCTCCTCCATATAAAATGGTGCAGCTGCTCTGTAACACAGTTTGGCAATACTACAAAATATTAAACAGAGTTATGTGACCCAAGAATTCCACTCCTAGGTATACACCCAAGATAAATGAAAACAGACATTCACACAAAAATATGCTTATAGCAACATTATTCATAGTAGCCAAAAGTGGAAATAACCCAATATCTACCAACTGATAAATGGATTTTTTTAAAGTGGTATATCCATATAATGGAATATTATTTAACCACAAAAAGGAATGAAGTACTGATACTTACTACAACATGGATGAATCTTGAAAACATGCTAAGTCACAGAAGCTGATTGCAGTCAACCACATACTGTATGATTCCATTTTATGTAAAATACCTAGAAAAGGCAAATCTAGAGAGACAGAAAGTAGATTAGTGGTTGATAGGGCTGGAGAGCAGGACTATTAATGCGTACGTGTTTTCTTATTCAGGTGATGAAAGTATATTAAAATTGACTGTGGTGGTGGTTGTACAATTCTGTGAACATACTAAAAATGGATGAATGGGTGAGTTGTGTGGTATATGAGTTATATTCCAACAAAGCCATTTTTAAAAAGAACTATCACTACTCTTTCTAAAACTAATAATACTTTTAATAAAGTATTAAAAGTTTTTGGACAATGTGTAAATTTGTGATAACAACTGAAAAGGTTGGGGAGAGCTAGTAAAGAAACAGAGCTTTTGTTATTGAAGTTAAGCTAGTATAAATTCAAATTAGGGTGTTATAACTTTAGGTTGCTAAATGTAATACCCCACGGTAACCATAGGAAAATACCTAAAGGACATACACAAAAGGAAACGAGAAAGGAATTTAAATGTTTCGCCACAAAAAAAAAAAAAAAATCAACTAAACACAAAAGAAGATAGTAGTGCAAGAAATAAGGGACAAAAAAGCGATAAGACACATGGAAAACAAGTAGCAACATCACAGAATTAAGTCCTGTCTTATAAGTAATTAAATGTAGATGGATTAAACTTTCCAAAAGACAAATATTGGCAGAGTGGATTTAAAAAACATGATTTGGCTGGGCGCGGTGGCTCACACCTGTAATCCCAGCACTTTGGGAGGCTGAGGTGGGCGGATCATGAAGTCAGGAGATCGAGACCATCCTGGCTAACACCATGAAACCCCATGTCTACTAAAAAAAATACAAAAAAATTAGCTGGGCGTGGTGGCGGGCACCTGTAGTCCCAGCTACTCGGGAGGCTGAGGCAGGAGAATGACGTAAACCCGGGAGGCGGAGCTTGCAGTGAGCCAAGATCGCACCACTGCACTCCAGCCTGGGCGACAGGGCGAGACTCCGTCTCATAAATAAATAAATAAATAAATGATTCAACTATATGCTGTCTACAGGAGACTCACTTTAGATCCAGAGTTGAAAGTGAAAGGATGGAAAAGGATAGTATTCCGTGCAATGGCAACCAAAAGAGAGTTATACTAATATGAGACAAAATAGACATGAAATTTAAAAAGATTACAAGAGACAAAGAAGGATATTACATATTAATAAAAGGCTCCAGACAGCAACAAGTGATAGCAGCTATAAATATTTATCTACCTAATTCCTGATCATCAAAATATATGAAGCAAAAGTGGACTGAATTGAAGAGAGAAATAGAAAGTTCTGCAATAATGGCTGGGCACTTTAATACTCCACTCTCAATAGTATATAGAAGAACCAAACAAGAAATAAGTAAGGAAACAGAGGACTTGCATAGCACAATTAACAAGCTGGATCTAACAGACATATACAAGACACTCTACCTAACAACAGCAGCATACACATTCTTCTTGAGTCCACATGGAACGTTTTCTAGGATGGACCATATTTTCAGCCACAAATTCAGTCTCAATGGATTTCAAAAGATAAATATACAAAGTATCTTCTCTGACCACAATGGGATGAAATTAGAAATAACAACAGAAGTAAAACTGGAAATTTCACAAAATTGTGGAAATTAAAGCACTCTTAACCAGCAGATCAAAGAAGATATCATGTACCACATAAATATACTTACTATGTACCCATGAAAATTAAAAATAAAAAGAAATCCCAAGGGAAAATAGAAAATACCATTCTGGACATAGGGGCTGGCAAAGATTTCATGATGAAGATGCCAAAAGCAATTGCAACAAAAGCAAAAATTGACAAATGTTATCACTAGAGCTTTTGCACAGCAAAAGAAACATATCAACAGAGTAAACAGACAACCTACAGAATGGGAGAAAGTACTTGCAAACTATACATCTGACAAAGGTCTAATATCCAGAATCTATCAGGAACTTAAGACTTACAAACTCCTGGGCACGGTGGCTCACACCTGTAATCCCGGCACTTTGGGAGGCTGAGGTGGGCGGATCACCTGAGGTCCAGAGTTTGAGACCAGTCTGGCCAACATGGTGAAGCCCCATCTCTACTAAAAATACAAAAATTAGCTGGGCGTGGTGGCACATGCCTGTAATCCCAGCTCTCGGAAGGCTGAGGCACAAGAATCACTTGAACCCAGGAGGTGAAGGTTGCAATGAGCTGAGATCGTGCCACTGCACTCCAGTCTGGGTGACAGAGTGAGACTCTGTCCCCAACCCTACCCCTCCCCCCTAAAAAAACTTTTACAACAACGCCCCGTGAAAAAGCAGGCAAAGACATGAACAGACCCTCTTCAAAAGAAGATGTACATGCAGCCAACAGACGTATGAAAAAATGCTCAATATCACTAATCATAAGCAAAATGCAGCCGGGTGCGGTAGCTCACACCTGTAATCCCAGTGCTTTGGGAGGCTGAGGCAGGCAAATCACAGGCTGTTCAAGAACAGCTTGGCCAACATGGTGAAACCACATCTCTCCTAAAAATACAAAAATTAGCTGGGCATGGTGGCAGGCGCCTGTAATCTCAGCTACTTGGGAGGCTGAAGCAGGAGAATCGCTTGAACCTGGGATGCGGAGGTTGCAGTGAGCCGAGATCATTCCACTGCAACAGAGCGAGACTCTGTTTCCAAAAAAAAGGGGGGGGGGGCAAATTAAAACCACAATGGGATACCATCTCACACCAGTTAGAATGGCTAGCATTAAAAAGCCAGGTCAGGCACAGTTGCCCACACCTGTAATCCCAGCACTTTGGGAGGCCAAAGTGGGGAGATTGCTTGAACTCGGGAGTTTAAGACCACCCTGGGCAACGTGATGAGACCCCCTCTCTACCAAAAATACAAAAAAATAGCCAGGCTTCGTGCCATGTGCCTATAGTCCCAGCTATTGGGGAGGCTGAGGCAGGAGGATCGCTTGAGCCTGGGCCTCCTCGGTGGGGAGGGTGGGGTGGGGTGCATGCAGAGGTTGCAGTGAGCCAAGATTGTGCCATTGCACTCCAGCCTGGATGACAGAGCAAGGCCCTGTCTGAAATAAATAAATAAATAACAGATGCTGTGGTCAGGTTGTGGAAAAAAAGGAATGCTTATTTAGTGTTGGTAGGAGTGTAAATTAGTTAAACCATTGTAGAAAGTAGTGTGGCAATTCCTCAAAGAACTTAAAACAACTGACATTCAACCCAGCAATCTCACTACAGGGTGTATACCCAAAGGAATGTAAATCATTCTCCCGTAAACACACATGCTGACATATCTTCATTGCAGCACTGTTCGCAATAGCAAAAACATGGAATCAACCTCAATGCCCATCAATGGACTGGGACTGGCTAAGGGAAATGTGGTACATATACATAATGGAATGCTATGTGGCCATTAAAAAGAATGACATCATGTCCTTTGCAGGAACATGGATGGAGCTGGAGGCCATTGTCTTTAGCAAACTAATGCGGGAACAGAAAACCAAATACGACATGTTCTTACTTATAAGTGGGAACAAAATAATGAGAACCAATGGGCACAATAGGGAGAACAACAGACACTGGGGATAACTAGAGCGGGGAGGGAGAGAGAGGGGAAGGGGTTTCTAACTATCAGGTTCTATGCTACACTCAATACCTGGGTGACAGGATGAATCATACCCCAAACCCCAGCATGTTACAATACGCCCATGTAACAAACCTGCACATGTACTCCCAAATCTAAAATAAAAGTTAAAATTATATCTAGGGAGGAGAGTGGAAGGAGGGAGAGGATTAGGAACAATAACTATCAGGTACTATGTTTAGTACCTGGGTGATGAAATGGTCTGTATGTGAGACCCCTGTGACATGAGTTTGCCTTTGTTAACCTGCACATGTGCCCCAAACCTAAAAAAAAAAATTAAGAATTTTAACCCAAATAAATCATAGACTTAAATGTAAAATGTAAAGTACTAAGACTTTTAGGAGAAAAAGGAGGGGAAAATCTTCAGGGGGATATGAAGAGAGGTTGATTGATGGGTCCAAATATACAGTTTGATAGAAAAAAGTAAGATCTGTCTGATAGATCAGTAAGGTGACTAGAGTTTACAATCGTCAGTTGTGTATTTCAGAACAGCTAGAAGAGAATAATTGAAATGTTTCTACAATAAAAGAAAGATTTAAGGTGATGAATATAGCGATTACACTGATATGAGTTTTACAAATTATATGAATATTACGTTACTGAATGTACCCTGAAAATTAAAAAAAAAAATAAAATGTATGATTAACAATTTTGAGCAAAAAATAAAATATAGATGAATGAAAACAAAAACACAAGGTACCAAAATTTACGGGACACAACAAATTCAGTGAAGCGATGCTAAGGGGGAAATTTATAGCTATAAACACATTTAAAGAACAAGAAAGATCTCAAATCAACAGTCTAACTTTACACCTTATGGGATTAGAGAAAGAAAAATAAACTAAACCCAAAACTAGTAGAAGGAGGGAAATAATAAAGATTAGAGCAGATAATCAAAATAGATATTAAACAGAGAATAGAAAAATGATAGAGAAAATCAACAAAACCAAAAGTTGGTTCTTTGAAAAGATCAGCAAAATTGACAAACCTTTAGCTAGATGGACTAAGAAAGAAAGAAGACTCAAATTACTAAAATCAGAAATGAAAGTAGGGACATTACTACCAATTCCACAGAAATAAAGATTATAAGAGAGTACCATGGGCATTTGTACACCAACAAATTGGATAACCTAGATAAAATGGACAGATTTCTAGAAACACAAAATCTACCAAGACTAAACCACAAAGAAATAGAAAATGAGACTGAGACAGTAATTTTAAATTTCCCAACAAAGAAAAGCCCTGAACTGGATGGCTTCACTGGCAAATTCTACCAAACATTTAACAGCAATACTTCTCAAACTTTTCAAAAAGAAACTGAAGAAGGAACACTCCCTAACTTATTCTGTGAGACCAGCATTACCCTGATACCAAAGACAGACAAAGACACTACAAGGAAAGAAAACCACAGATCAATATCCTTTATGAATATTAATGCAAAAACTTCAAAAGATCCTAGAAAAATTAATTCAGCAGCATATTAAGAGGATTCTATACCATGACCAAGTGGGATATATTCCTAGAGTACAAGGATGGTTCAACATACAAAATCAATCAGTGTGATACACACTAACAGAATGAAGGAGAAACCCCACATGGTCATTTAAATCATCTAGAATGATCATTATGCAGAAAAAAGGGTTTGACAAAATTGAACATCCTTTCGTCCTAAAAACAATAAACCAGAAATAAAGGAAACTATATCAACATAATAAAAGCTATATGTGAAAACCCACAGCAAACATCATTCTCAATAGTAAAAGACTGAAGTTTTTCATGTAACATAAGGAAGTAGGCAAGGATGCCTACTTTCACCACTTTTATTCATCATACTACTGGAAGTCTTAGAGCAATTAGGCAAGAAAAAGAAATTAAAGTCATCTACTTGGAAAGGAAGAGGTAAAATTATCTGTTCACAGATGATAGTGGTCTTATACATAGAAAACTCTGAAGATTCCACTGAGAATCTATTAGAACTAATAAGCAAATTCAGCAACTTAGCAGGATACAATACACAAAAATTAATTGCATTTCTGTATACTAGCAATGAATCCAAAAAGGGAATTACAAAAACAGTTCCATTTACAATAGCATCAGAAAGGATAAAATGCTTAGGAATTGACTGAAGAGATGAAAGACTTGTAGTACAATGAAAACTATAAAACATTTCTGAAAGAAATTAAGAAGATATAAATAAATGGAAAGGCATTCTATGATCATGGATCAGAAGATAATATTAAGATGTCAATACCCAAAGCAATGTACAGATTTAATGCAATCCCTATCAAAATCCCAATGACATTTTTCACACAAATAGAAAAACCCATCCTAAAATTAGAATTTCAGGGGACCTCAAATAGCCAAAACAATCTTAAAAAAGAAGAGCAAAGCTGGAGGACTCACATTTCCTCACTTCAAAACTTACTACAAAGCTATAGTAAACAAAACATTGTGATACTGGCATAAAAAAAGACATATAGGCCAGGTGTGGTGACTCACTTCTGTAATCCCAGCACTTTGGGAGGCTGAAGCAGAAGGATTACTTGAGCCAACCAGCCCAGGCACTATAGTGAGACCCCCATCTCTATAAAAAGAAAAATACACAAACATATAGACTAATGGAGTAGAATGGAGAATACAGCATTAAATCCTTGCATATATGGTCAACTGGTTTTCAACAAGAATGCCAAGACCACTGAATGGGGAAAAGATAAACTTTTCAACAAATGGTACTGGGAAAACTGGCCACATGCAAAGGAATGAAGTTGGACACTGACTTATACTAAAATTAACTCAAAATGGATCTTTGACCAAAATATAAGACATAAGCTATAAAACTCTTAGAAGAAAACATAGGGCAGAAGATTCATGACATTGGATTTGCCAGTGATTTGGATATAACACCTAAAACACAGGCAGCAAAAGAAAAATAGACAAATTGGATTTCATGAACATTTTTAAAGTTTGTGCACTAAAAGACACTATCAGTAAAATGGCAACCCACAAAATGAGAGAAAATGTTTGCAACTCATATATCTGATAAAGGAATTGATATCCAGAATAGATAGAGGACTCCTAAAACTCAACAACCAGCAAAAAACCCATTTCAACAACGGGCAAAGGACTTCAATAGACATTTCTCCAAAGAAGGTATATAAATGGCCAATAAGCACATGAAAATATACTCAACATCATTAATCACTACGGAAATGTAAATTAAAACTACAGTGAAGTACCTACTCACACCCATTAGAATGGCTACTGTCCAAAAAACAAAATAGCAAGGGTTGATGAGGGTGTAGAGAAACTGGAACCCTTGTGCACTGTTGGTGGAAATGTGAAATGGTGCAGCTGCTATGGAAAATGATATGGTGATTCCTCAAAAACTTAAATATAGATTTACCACAAAATTGAGAGCAGTGTCTCAAGTAGATATTTGTATACCCATGTTCATAGCAGCATTATTCACAGTAGCCAAAAGGTGGAAGCAACCCAAGTGTCCATCAGTGGATGAATGGATAAGCAAAATTTGATATACTCGTACAGTGGAATGTTAGCCTTAAAAAGGAAGGAATTCTGACACCGTCTACAACATATGAACCTTGAGGACATCGTGCTACATGAAATAAACCAGTCATAAAAAGACAAATGGTATATGATTCTACTTATGTGAAGTACAAGGAGTAGTCAGATTCGTAGAGACAGATAATAGAACAGTGGTTGCCAGGGGCTGGAGGGAGGGAAAGGGGGCATTAGTGTTTAATGGGTAAAGAGTTTGAGTTGTGCAAGATGAAAAAAGTTCTGAAGACTGATGGTGGTGATAGTTGCACAACAATGTTAATGTACTTAATACCACTGAACTGTACACTTAAAAATGGTTAAGGGGCTGGGTGCAGTGGCTTATGCCTATAATCCCAGCACTTTGGGAGGCTGAGGCAGGAGGATCACTTGAGCTTAGGAGTTCAAGATCAGCACGGGCAACATGGCAAGACCCTGTCTCTTAAAAAAAAAAAAAAATTTAATTAGCCAAGCTAATTAGCTAGGCATGATCACACCACTGCACTCTAACCTGAGCAACAGAGTAAGACTCTGTCTTTAAAAAAAGAAAAAAATAATTAGGTTAGGAAAAATATGTTAGTGATTACTAATTAGTATTTACTTGTTTATAGGTAATTTCATTTTTTATAAAATCAGCATTTTTTAAAAAGTTCTTGCTTAGTAGAGATTAAACATTCTGGCTTACTTGGTATTTTACTATGGAATAAATATGAGATTTCTCTTTTATCTCAGTAATTAATTGGACTCACCATTGAAAACAAAGGCTCTGAATTTTTAAATGTCTGTGATTATAAAATTAAGCTAAGAATTAAAATGATTTATGTGACAAATTCAGGCAGTAATGATCCTTTAAAAATCCAATAAAGTATTCTCATTTAGAGAGTAATTTAGAACTTTATTTCTGACCTAAAGTATGGTTACCATACAAGTGTTTCCACATTGATCAGGAAGGTATTCTTTTCTATTTGCCTTATGGTTTAATTTATAGTCAAATTTCATGCTATCTAGTGATCTCACTGTGATGACATTCAGATTAAGTACACATTAGATAATAAAAGACTCATCTTTCCCTCCTGGGGGTAATAGGATAATGGGGGACATAAGACATGTAGAGATAAATTATTATACAAATAGGCTGTGATTGGTCCAAAAAGGAATACTGAATAAGTATTACAGCCAATCACAGGACATAAATTAGGGAGCTCAGAAAGATTTTCAAGTAAATCTAGCTCTTGGCTTACTTCCAGTTTTCGTAGTTTTTGCTTGATGTGGGAACAGATCATTCAAAGTTGTTTAATGGGAATCCTCATTGCTACATTCATTTTTCTCTAGACTATTGGAATAACTTCCTAAGGATCTTTCTACCGCCAGTTTCTCTTCCCTGCAACCTAGATTCTACATTCCTTCTATATTCCCAACTTTACCAAAGGCTTTGATCACATCATTCCCCTTAATAGCTCATGCATTATTTAGAGGAGATCCCAGTTGGTAGCCTGCAAATACAGGCATTTATTAAATTTCATGGAGCTTGATAAATAAGAAAATACTAATAGACACATTTTTAGGAATTTTTGGAAGATAGAAAGCAGATGAGCTCAGAACTGTGGAGAAACAAGCTAGCCAGAATGCCTGCTATCACCTCTACAATGTATTTGTCCTGGAGAGTCCAGCCAATGTATAATAAGAAACAGAAATGGGACATGTAAATATTGGAAAGGCAGAGATACACTTGCACTACTTAGGATTGTCACTAAGAAAATCAAATGGAATTTTATTAGTCAAAAGTTTTTGATTGCCAACAAAAGAAACCAGCTCTATCTAATGTAAATAGAAAATAAATTATAAGGATATGAAGTCTCTTGTCATATTTACAGAATATTGGAGGACATGGTTGAGAAAATGTCCTGATGGGTATCAGCTGAGAAGAGAGACTCTCGCTTTACTGTAGATGGTTTTGTGCAGAGTGTTTTACCCTAAGAAATAGATCCATATACTTATTTAAATTGTTTTAAAGAAAAATACAGGGACTGCTGATCCTGAAAAAGTTAAGGAGCATAAAAAATAATTCTGAAAGGCTGGGTGCGGTGGCTCACACCTGTAATCCCAGCACTTTGGGAGGCCGAGGCGGGCAAATCATGAGGTCAGGAGATCGAGACCATCGGGTGAACACAGTGAAACCCCATCTCTACTAAAAATACAAAAAACACTAGCTGGGCATGGTGGTGGGTGCCTGTAGTCCCAGCTACGCAGGAGGCTAAGGCAGGAGAATGGCATGAATCCAGGGGCCAGAGCTTGCAGTGAGCCGAGATCACACCACTGCACTCCAGCCTGGGCAACAGAGCAAGACTCCGTCTCAAAAAAAAAAAAAAAAAAAAAAAAAATCTGAAAATTTGTCTCTGATTACCTTCACCTGACGGTTGCACTGATAGTTGCATTGATTTGATCAAAATTCAGAAACACAAGTTGGTGTCTCTTGTACATAAGCACCAAAACTAAAAAGAAAATGCTTTTGTTGATTTTATTTTCAGTTTTGTGTTTCACATATTCAAGAATAAAGACATTCTCTACAATTATTTTTTTTCTCTAGAGAAATGCTTACAAACAGTAGCCAGCAACTTACACTTTCTTTTTTTTTTTTTAAGCTATTTTTTAATTTTAATTTTGACATAATTTCAGACCCAAAGAAAATGTGCAGGAATAGGGCCAGGCAGCCTGGCTGGCACCTATAATCCCAGCCACTCAAGAGGCTGAGACAGGAGAATCACTTGAGCCCGGGAGGCGAAGGTTGCAGTGAGCTGAGATTGCACCACTGTCCATCAGCCTGGGCAACAGAGCCAGAAGCTGGGGGAAAAAAAAAAAAAAAAAAACTTTAAAATTAGCCACACCTGTAGTTCTTTCGACTCCTGAGGCCAAGTAGGAGGATTGCTTGAGCCCAGGAGTTCAAAGTTACCGTGAGCTATTGATGGCAGCAGCAGCCCCATCTGGAGCAGCCACTGCGAAGACGCTGGCTGCAGCAGGAGAGACGTGGCCGGGGCTGCATGCTCTACAGAGCTGGTGTGGGCTGGGAACAGGCAGGAGACCTGCCTCCTACTGAATTGGTAGGGTGGGAGCCACATGCTCCCTGGCGCAGCTGCAGCTGCCCAGCCACCCACTCTGGACTGGGACGTCTCTGAGCTTTCAGGGGCCTGGGAACCCCCGCCCCTGCCAGCCCAGAAGTACCTGCTCCCACTCCCTGACCTCTCCCCACTCCGAGTGCCCACTCAGGTGCAGAGCAAAGTTGTGGCAGAGCCTGGGTGGTTGGCCCAAGCCTGCAGGTGCCCCTCAGCACAAAGAGCCTGGGCACCATGGATGGCACGTTGATGGCGGGAGGCAGGTTTCTGGCCCTTTGAAACCCCACCTTCAAGCCAGGAACAGCCTGAAGTGTGGGGACTGGGCTGCCAGTTCCAGGTGAAGTCCATGGCCCAGAGTGAAGACTTCATTGATGACGGTTTGGCCAATTGGATGGTGCTTTTTCCAGGCCCACCGGGAAAAACCTTTCTGAGCACATAAAAACCCTGAACTCAGCCAGACTCATGCCAACATTGGGACTACTAGCTGCAGGAAGGAGTTACCCACTTCAGGTCTCCTCAATGTTGAGACAGCCTGCCTGTGAAAAGCAGCTACCCACTGTGCGTCTCTTCTCTGCTGAGAGCTGGACACTCATGGGGATGACCTGCCTGCAGAAAGGAGCTACCCCAGGTCTCCTGAGAGCTGTTCTATCACTCAGTGAAGCTCCTCTCTGACTTGCTCATCCTCCAGTTGGCCACATACCTCATTCTTCCTGGACATGGGACAAGAACTTGTGAACACCTAATGGTGGGACTTAAAGAGCTGTAACACAAACAGAGCTGAAACATGCCCCCTGCTCACTACATTACAAGTGACAAGGAGAAAAAAGCTGCAGCCCTTCGGGGAGGCCAGACCTAGGGCCTCCCCAAGCCAGGGCTGTGACACCCTCTTTGGGACCCTGTGGTTCCTGGTGTCTCCAAGCTTCCAGGAACCACCACGTTCCTCGGTTCCCACAGTGGTACACCTGGTCATCTGCAGCCTTGCATGGAGCCAACACCTGTGCTGGTGCATGGGTTTGCCTGCCCCACTGCAGTCAGCACACCTGGCTGTGCACAGTGGCTGGACCCTGCGTTCACTCACACACCCCTTGCCACTCTGTGCCTGGCTGGCCCTTGGCAGACGTGGGATCTGGGCCAGTAGTGTGAGCTAAGTGCAGCCTGCCAGGCCAAGTGGGCAGAATGAGCCCAGTGGGCCTGAGCCAAACTCAGGCAAGGACACTACCAACCACAGAGGTTTCCAGCTGGAAAAGCGACACCCCAAGGATCTCATGACACTATGATTGTGCTGTTGTACTCCAGCCTGGGCAACAGAGCAAGTCCCTGTCTCTAAAATAAAAAAGGTAGAGACTAAAATAAAAAAAAGAAAGAAAATTTGCAGAAATAATATAAAGAAGTCCCATGTAACTTCCACCCAAATTCCTCAAATGTTAACTTTGTACTACATTTGCTTTATCATTATATATATATTTAAATATTGAAATTATATATGTATATTTATACACATTTTTTCTCTGACCCATTTGAGTAAGTTGCAACCACAATGTCCCTTTACCCTTGAATACCTAGGTTGTACATTTTTTAAATATGAAAACATTATCTTGGAAAATAATAAAAATCAAAAAGTTAACACTTATGACAATACTGTTAGCTAACCCCGAGACGTTATTCAAATGTCACTCATTTTCTGAGTGCTGCCCTTTATTAGGAAAAGAAAATCCCAAATCATGAGCCACATTTGGTTGTCAAATCTCTTTAGTCTTTTTTTAATCTGGAACAGTTCCTCAGTGTGTTCTTGTCTTTCATTACCTTGATGAATACAAGCCAACTATTTTGTAGAATGTCTTACCATTTGTTTATCTGATGTTTCCTCATAATTACAGTCAGACTTTTTCACAGGCCTACCCCAGAAATGATGTTGTGGTGTTTTCAGTGGATTATGTAGGAGGCATGGGATGTTTATGTAACCCATTACTAATGATACTAATTTCTTCCAGGAAGTTATGATTTTTTTTCCTTTAATTAGCTTCTGTTAAGGAGATATTTAGGGCTATATAAATATCCTTTTACTCCTTAGATTTTTACTACCTCACTTGCTCTAATATTCATTGATGATTCTTGCTTGAATCACATATTACTCTGCTGGTTGCCACATATTGATTTCTTCATTTCATCGTCTCTTCATATGGGGACTATATGAAGTGCCTATGTTCCCATCTTTCCTATTATTCCCTTACTTTCTGGTTCACCAAGTTGTTCCAGGTTCATCTGTACTGTTCCTGCTCCAAAGTTTGATTCAGGAGTTTTGCCAGGAAGCTCTGGCTCTTTCTAGTAGGGATTGGTTTATAGACACCAACATCTCAGTGCTACATGTGCTCAGTTACTACTAATCCTCTCAGTGGCCAGAGCCAGGAAACATGTATCTTTATATCTGTATATATTAAAAACCATGGCCGGGCGCGGTGGCTCACGCCTGTAATCCCAACACTTTGGGAGGCCAAGGTGAGTGGATTACGAGGTCAGGAGTTCAAGACCAGTCTGGCCAATATGGTAAAGCCCCATCTCTACTAATAATACAAAAATTAGCTGGGCATGGTGGTGCCCACCTGTAGTCCCAGCTACTCAGGAGGCTGAGGCAGAAGAATCACTCCAACCTGGGAGGCGGAGGTTGCAGTGAGCTGAGATCATGCCACTGCACTCCAGCCTGGGTGACACAGTGAGACTCCGTCTCAAAAAATAATAATAAAAAAAACAAAAACCATGTTGAGAGTCTTTGTTTTTACTTCAGTTTTTAGAAACAAAACACAAATATTGTTAAGCTAGACCAGTTGATTTTTATACATTAAATGTAAGAATTCCAAAAATCAATTCATGAATCTATAAGATCATATTTGAATCTATGTTGCAAAACATTTGGGCCCCGAACCAAACATAGTGTGTCATTTGATAATTCATATGTCAATAAATCGTGCTTTCTCTTACATGATTTAAAGTAAGTTGAACAATATGTATTACTTAATAAGTGTGGAAAAGTTGGAAAATTGTAATGCCATATCCAATAGTAGTGATATAAATTAAGATATATTTACCTGCTTAATCACATGCCATGCAGAAGTGACAAAATGTTTACCAGTATTCTTAAAGAGGGTATAGGAAGGATTATTAATTGCTATGCAAAGTCAGTGAATTTAAAAAATAAATAAATAAATAAATAAAAACATTGAACGCTTTCACCTAGAGGATAAACTTACAATTCCCTTTCTCAGTGTGTAAGACCCTTCATGGTCTGACCCTACTTTACCCGTAGTCCCTCTCCAGTCTCTTATGCCCTTCTCTCCCTCTAAGCATCCTGTCATCTGGGCATATTGGCTCATCTCATAGATCTTTGTGCACTATTATGATTGACATGCCATTCTCTCTCACCTACCTGGAAAGATCTGATACATCTTTTGGGTTCCAGATCACATACTACCTGTTCTACAGAATCTTCCAGGAAGAATTTCTTCTATTCTAATTACTTATCTCTATATTCCTTATTAAATGTGTCTTCCTTTAAAACAAGGACTTTATCTTCCTTGTAATTCCAGCACAACACAATGTCAGGCATTCAGGATAAATGTTTAATAGATGCATAATGATTTGTCATTTTCAGTATTCTAAACTTGATAATTTTTTAAATGCTTTAGATCACAACATCTAAAACATATAAAGTGACTATTAAGGAACCTAGTGCTCCCTTCAGCAGTATATATACTAAAAATGGAATGAGGCCAGGTATAGTGGCTCATGCCTTTAATGCCAGCACTTTGGGATGCCAATGCGGGAAGATCACTTGAGTCCAGGAGTTCAAGACCAGTTTGGGCAACATAGCAAGACCTCATCTCTACAAATAATAATTTTTAAAAATTAGGTGGGCATGGTAGCACATGCTTATAGTCCCAGCTACTAGAGAGGCTAAGGCTAGAGGATCACTTGAGCCCAGGAGGTCGAGACTGTGGTGAGCCATGATCACACCAATCTATTCCAGCCTGGGCAACATAGTTAGACCCCATCTCAAAAAAATTGGAACAATACAGAGAAGATTAGCATAGCCAATTAAAAAAAAATTTTTTTAAGAAAAAATGGCCAGGCATGGTGGCTCATGCCTATAATCCTAGCATTTTGGCGGGCCAAGGCAGGAGAATCACTTGAGCACAGAAGTTTGGGGCCAGCCTGGGCACCAAAGTGAGACCTAGTCTGTACAAAAAAATAAGAAGAAGAAAGGGAACCTCAGGTTTTCCTGGAGTTTTCTCTTGCATAGTAATGCCTAGGACCCACTCCCCACCACTTTGTTTTGGAATCTGAAATGTTCCCCTCAGCCCAGAGTCACTACCATTCTGTCCCTGCCCCCTCACCACCCACTCCTGCAGCAGCTCGTCAGCCTCCCAGGACTCCATGCAGGTCACTCATTTCTCTGGACTTCCCTTGGGTAGCCAGTGACCCTGAGCACTAACAAGCACCCTTGTGTCATGATTATAGCACCAAGTGAGAGACGGTTTCTACAGAGGTGGTGCTGCTCTTTAGAAGGCCACACAGGCTTTCAGCTGTTTGCTGAAAGCTATCTTCTAATCCTTAAAGATTTTTTTTTTTTTTTTTTTAATTTTTGGACGGAGTCTCACTCTGTCACCCAGGCTCTGGAGTGCAGTGGCGTGATCTCAGCTCACTGCAACCTCCGCTTCCTGGTTCAAGCTATTCTTCTGCCTCAGCCTCCTAAGTAGCTGGGATTACAGGTGCACGCCAACACGCCCGGCTAATTTTTTGTATTTTTTAGTAGATATGGGGTTTCACCACGTTGGCCAGGCTGGTCTCGAACTCCTGACCTCATGATCCGCCCACCTCAGCCTCCCAAAGTTCTGGGATCACAGACTTGAGCTACCACACCCAGCCAAAGCATTTTTGATATTTAGTTCTTGTAAAACTATTGAGGTAAACATTCTAAGAAATACAGGTTTAGAGAACATCTTTCTGCTGAGCTTATTATAGAGTTGATATGGTTGAGACGAGACTGAAACTGGACATTTGGTTGGGTGGAAAGGAATGGAGGTGTCACTGAGCACCAGGGTAGTGAAGAGGCCCTCCTGGAAGGAGGGTGTGGCAAAATGACTAGATTGGTAAGGTCTGACCAGTCAGAGGGACTAGGTTACAGGGATGAGGGAATAAGCATTGGGAGCTCAGGGTAGTAGTATCCAAGACTAAAATAAAGGGAGAAACTGGAGTCCACCCAGCTAGAATCCACAAAGTAATCTTTTCATATTCCTTCATCAGGACCCATTGCCTCTTAATTGTCACTAGTCTCATCAGATATGTCTGTTGAGTTTGACTTTTACACCTTTTTAGCTCTATTATAATATTTGGTCACTTATTCCATAATTAGTATTAGTTCTACCCTCCCATATGTGTATGACTGACATCAGTGAAGATCTAGTATAGCTTACTGAAGGTTGTAATAAACACACTTTGAAGTATTTTTAATTAAAAAAATTATACCTAGAAATTTAGTGACAGGTTTGATATAATTAAAATTTAATTTTTTAATATGCAAAGGAAGTTGTCATAACTAGAATATGATTTGACAGGTGTTGGCAGTTCTCCAAGCAACTTATTTTAAAAGTAGGTATTTCTGAAAAAGAATAGGTAGAAGTAAAGGTTTGATTGAAAACTCGGTTTAACACTGGGGCTGCTTTAAGGTAATGTATGTGTCCTTTTTTTTTAGTACAATTTTTTTAACTTTTAGGTTCTTTTTTTTAATGTGTAGGTTTGTTATATAAATAAACTCTCATCATAGGGGTTTGTTGTACAGTTCATTTTGTTACCTAGGTACTAAGCCTAGTACCCTATAGTTGTTTTTACTGATCCTCTCTTCTATCCTCTACCTTCAAGTGGGCCCCAGTGTCTGTTGTTCCCGTCTTTGTGTCCATGTGGTCTCATCATTTAGCTCCTGTTTATAAGTGAGAACATGCAGTATTTGGTTTTCTGTTCCTGTGTTAGTTTGCTAAGGATGATAGCCTCCAGCTTCATCCATGTTCCCATGAAATACAAGAACTCATTCTTTTTTATGGCTGCATAGTATTCCATCGTATATATATACCACATTTTCTTTATCCAATCTATTGATTAGGTTGATTCCAAGTCTTTGCTATTGTGAATATGCAAGTGCATGCATGTGTCTTTTAATAGTAGAAATACTTATATTATGGTTAGTATTATAAAAAGTGTGTGTGTGTGTATATATATACAGATATATATCTCCCTCTCTCTCTTTTCCTTCTAGATCCTGGTTAGATAACAATGGGAAAAGTGCTGTTAAAAAGCTAAAGAACAGTTTGCCACTTAGAAAAGAACTAGATCGTTTAAAAGATGAACTGTCTCATCAATTGCAACTGTCAGATATCAGGTAATAAAGAAGAGAGAACCTAATTTAGAAATTAAAATGAATATGAATTACCAACTGATAAGCTTTTCAGCAGCTAAATATTTGCATCTTTAATTTTTGCTCTGATAACTGAGTACTCTTCAATTATCTTTATGAACATCTTGAAATGTTCATCTGTGTAAGAAAACTCTTAGTAATTTCTTATTTTAAATATTGAAGTAAGGCTGTGCACAGTGGCTCTTGCCTGTAATCCGAGCACTTTGGGAGGCCAAGGTGGGAGGATCACTTGAGCCCAGGAGTTCAAGACTAGCCTGGGCAACAGGCTAGTAGACCCTATCTCTACAAAACTTAAAAAAAAATTTAGCTAGGCACGGTGGCCTGCACCTGTAGTCTCAGCTACTTGGAAGGATGAGGCAAGAGGATCACTTAAGCCCAGGAGCTTGAGGCTGCAGTGAGCTATAATTGCATCACTGCACTGCAGCCTAGGTGATAGAGCAAGACTTTGTCTCAATTTATATATATGTTACTTCTTTCTTGTATGTATAGATAAAGAAGTAAGGCTTAAGTACTGACATTTTTGGCATAATAAACTTTTTTACATAATAAGTTTGTAAGAAAAATACCCTATTCCATATACACAAAATATATAAAAAATAATTATGCCCCCATCTTATAAGATATTTAAGGCCAGGCACAGTGACTCATACTTCTAGCACTTTGGGAGGTCAAGGCAGGAGAATCACTTGAGGCCAGGAGTTTGAGACCAACCTGGGCAACACAGCGAGACCCCATCTCTAAATAATAATAAGTGTTTTAAAAGATTAGTATTTGAGTTTAAAAAGAGGAGGGGAGGGAGAAAATGGATGTTGTATTCTTGGTTCTATATTATATTGCGGAACTTTTTAAGTAAGTTTTCATAAACTTGAAAATTGCAGTTATATAAAGATCCATGCTGAAATTTATTGCGGAATAGATTTAACAGTTCTTAAAACTCTAAGGAAGGGAAAAGGAGGAGTCAGGTCATTCAGTCATTGGACTTCCCATCACTAGAACTCAGAAAAATCGTCATCTAGTCTTCATGTTTAAACATCTTTGTTACTTTTTGCTATAGCCTGTTTTGTTGTTTTCAATTCTCATTATTAGGACTTTTTTTTCTTATATTAAAACAAATAACTATTTGGGTACCATAAAAACACCTTTTTTTCCTGTGTTTACAGAGTACAGATAGTATTTACATGTTCTGTTCTTGTTTAATCAAATCATCATAAGATAATTCAGAATTTCAAAGCATTCTTTTAGACTTCCATGTGTGAAATGTTTGAATGTATGCATATATCTGTTATTTTATCACACTAATCATTTTCAGATTAAACTTTATTATAGGGGGTTCTTCCCATTCCATAGTCTATTAGCATAAACTTTTCTAACTAAAAATAGTAAGATCATTTTTAAAAGTTTATAAGGTAAATAAATTAATGTGCATGCAAATAACTTTTTCTAATAGAAATTTTAAAAGATCTGTCAAAGCAGACTGAGTTAGGAAAATGAAAGGATTTCTTAAACAAAAAGAAATAAATATTATTTTACAGTATTATGGAGAAATTTCTCAGCTTTAATTTATATTATGGTAAATGTCAATAGATATAACCTGGCCGGGTACGGTGGCTCACGCCTGTAATCCCAGCACTTTGGGAGGCCAAGGCAGGCAGATGACGAGGTCAGGAGTTCGAGACCAGCCTGACCAACATGGTGAAACCCCGTCTCTACTAAAAATACAAAAATTAGCCAGGCCTGGTGGTGCATGCCTGCAATCCCAGCTACTCAGGAGGCTGAGGCAGGAGAATTGCTTGAACCCGGAAGATGGAGGTTGCGGTGAACCAAGAGCACACCACTGCACTGCAGCCTGGGCAACACAGCAAGACTCTGTCTCAAAAAAAAAAAAAAATATATATATATATATATATATATATATATATATATCCCACATAAGCTAAAGCTCTTTGGAGTTTTCAATTTTTAAGAGTATAAAAGGGTCCCTGAGACCATAACATTTGAGGACTATGGGCATGAGGGCTTCTTTACTTGCTAAAAAAAGTTAGCCAAAACTCCAGCAAACAAAAACATTAACTAATGACATTGTTTTTCATTCTAAACAGCCTATATAGAACACCATTTTTAACAAAAACAGCATTTACTGCCTTTGTCACTTAAATTTTTTAATGTCAAATAATCAAAAATTAATATTCTTTGAAATTATATTTTACTTTTTAAATTGTAGTTTAAAGAAAAAAACAATTTTTTAAACAAGTTTTCATTTTATCAGAAATGACATTCATCAGAATCAGTATTAGGATAAAAGAAGAACCTGTGTTTCTTAAGAGCCTGTTTTGAATGCCTGGACTCCTTCACACACATTACCTCATTTGATGTCTACTACCTGTATAGTAGGAAACATCCTCACTTTGCATGCATGCAAGTGAAAACCTTAGGAAGGCTAAAAGCAGCTTGTTCAAGGTCGCAGAGCTAGTAAACCACAGAATTAGAACTCCAAGGTGGGTTTTCTGAAGACCAGTTCTCTTCACAGTTACACAGCAGGGCCTCTGACATCGTGTCAATGTCAGGTTCCATGTGTCACTGGGGTTTAATATTAATTGATGAAATTTATGAAATGAGCAGATACACATGATTTCATCAAAATCACTTTCTCTAGAATGAGATAAAAAGAACCTGAGGTCAGGTACGGTGGCTCACGCCTGTAATCCCAACACTCTGGGAGGCCGAGGCAGGTGGATCACTTGAGCCCAGGCGTTCAAGACCAGCCTGAGCAACATGGTGAAACCCTGTCTCTACAAAAAAAATTTTTGAAGTAGCCAGCCATGGTGGCACATGCCTTTAGTCCCAGCTACTCGTGAGGCTGAGGTAGGAGGATCTCTTGAGCAGAGGAGGTCAAGGCTGCAGTGAGCCATGACTGCACCACTGCACTCCCGCCTGGGCAACCGAGTGAGACCCTATCTCAAAAACAGAAAAGAGAACCTGATAAGCCTAACCGGAATTCCTAGTTGGAACTTGAATCTAAAACAAAACCATCATCATTATAACAAAGTGAAAAAGAAAAATACTTTTTTCAAAGTTTTCCCATTTCATCATCTTATTTTTAAATAGAAATATCATGTATTTGCTTATTTTAAATCTTTGGATACCTGAGCATAGTAGTAATGTTTCTGCCCTCTGGTAAACAATTCATTTTCCATGTGGTTGCTTCTTTAAAAATTAGCTAGCTTAGAAACATATGATCAATCAAAACATGTGATGTGCCTGCTTCAGAAAGAGACTCATTGGCTTCCCAAGGACTCCAGTAGTTGTGAGTGCTTGCTCCTTCTTCGGCGTACCACTTATTAACATGCTTGTGTGCTCTGTTGGCCTAGGTGGCAGAGGAGCTGGGGCGTCGCCCACCGCTGTAGCCAGCTGCATAGTTTAAGCCGCTTAGCACAGCAGAATTTGGAAACACTTAAAAAAGCAAAAGGTAAACATTTTCCATTTTCTTTTAAAAAATCACCTAGCTGCTATGTACATCTATAAATTTTAATGGAAAAACCAAGTAACTTTATCATAGCTGAACTTTTAAATCTGTTCTTTGAATAAAGCAGTGGCATAAAATTAGCCTTTAAGCTTCTACTGAATTTAATCCTGAGTTTATACACTATTGGCACAATGCAGAAAGAATGAAGCACCTCGACCATGACCAAAGGTTTTGTGTTTTATCATCAGGGTGTACAATCATATTTACAGACCGTTCTGGCATGAGTGCAGTGGGCCATGTGATGCTAGGAACAATGGATGTCCATCATCACTGGACAAAAGTAAGAAAGAGCCTTAAAATTAAAAACTTCTTGTCATTCATATACTTTCATTTCCAACAATGCTATAATGTTAATGAACCAAAAAAAAATTTTGTTCTGTTTTTGTTTTTGTTTTTTAATGTTTTTAATCATAGTGTCAGCTGTTTTCAGATCAGATGCTGAAATATCATATACTTAACATACTTAAGAAGGAAAACTGATTTTTAAGGCAGTTTTTGTCTGGTAAGATTGCATTCTTTTCTGAAGCACAGCCTGAAAGCCTATATTCTGTTGTTTGGTTTTACCTGTTCTTAACAGATTTATTGAGGTATAACTGACATTTAATAAACTGCACATGTTTCTTGTGTGTTGTTTGGTATTTTGACATGTATGTATGCCCATGAAGCCATTATCACAGTCAAGATAGCAAACGTATCCAACACCTGGGCATATATGTGAGCATATGGCCCTTTGTAAACACTCCCTCCCATCCCACCACCCCCTCTCCAAGCAACCACTGGTCTGCTTTCTGTCACTATAGCTTAGTTTTGGAGTTTTATGTAAGTGGAATCATAGGGCTTGCAAACTTTTGTGTCTGGTTTCTTTCACTGTCTCATTTTGAGATTCATCCATGCTGTTGCATGTATTGAAAGTTTATTCCTTTTTACTATGTACTATTTCATTGTATAAATATACCACAGTTTGTTTATTCATTCACCTGTTGATGGACATAGGGTCGTATCACTTTGTGACTATTACAAATAAAACTGCTATGAACATTTGTGTACAAATATATGGACATATATTTCCTTTCTCTTGGGTAAATACCTAAAATAGAATGGCTGGATCATATGGTAGAGTATTTTAACTTTTTAAAAAACTGCCAACACTTAACTATGATCATCTTTTTAATTTTAGTCAGTCTAATAGCTCTGTGGTACAATCTCATTCAATGTTTAATTTGCATTTCTCTAATAATAAATAATGGTGAGCATCTCTTCATGTGCTTATTTGTCATCCACATATCTTCTTTAATGAAGTGTCTGTTCAAATCAAATATTTATTTGGTAGAAAATACTTGCAAACCACATATCTGACAAAGACATTATATCTAGAATATATTTCAAAACTCTCAAATTTCAGCAGGAAAAGAAAAAAACAACTAAAAAAGGGCAATCTAAAACTCTCAAACTTCAGCAGTAAAAAAAAAAAAAACCACTAAAAAGGGCTACTAAAAAAACCAATGCAACCAAAAATGGTGACATGAAATGACATGTCACCAAAGAGAATGTACAGATGACATGTAAGCACATAAAAACATATTCATTGGCCGGGCACTGTGGCTCACACCTGTAATCCCAGTGCTTTGGGAGGCCAAGACAGGTGGATCACGAGGTCAGGAGTTCAAGACCAACCTGGTAAACACAGTGAAACCCCGTCTCTACTAAAAATTTTTAAAAAAAAAAAAAAAAAAATAGCTGGGCATGGTGGCAGGCGCCTATAGTCCCAGCTACTTGGGAGGCTGAGGCAGGAGAATCACTTGAACCCGGGAGGCGGAAGTTGCAGTGAGCCAAGATTGTGCCACTGCACTCCAGCCTGGGCAACACAGCGAGACTCTGTCTCAAAATAAATAGAAAGATAGAAAGATAGATTAGGTAGGTAGGTAGGTAGGTAGGTAGGTAGGTAGGTAGATAGATAGATAGATAGATAGATAGATAGATAGATAGATAGAACCACAGTGCATTATCACTACACACTTACCAGGATGGCTAAAATGAAAAATAGTTACATGCTGGTGAGAATGCAGAAAAAATAGGTCATTCATGCATTGCTGATGGGAATGCAAAATGGTACAGGCATTCTGGAAAAAGACTATAATGGTTTCTTACAAAACTAAACATGACCCAGCAGTCACCCTCAGGTATTTACAGCAGAGAAATGAAAAATTATGTTCACACAAACACCTGTACATGAATGTTTATAATAGCCAAAAACTAGGAAAAAAATGAATGTTCTTCAGTGTGTGAATAGCTAAACAAACTGGTACATCCCTACCATAAGATTCTACTCAGCAATGAAAAGGAGTGAGCTATTGATACATGCAGCAACTGGATGGATCTTAAGGGCATTGTGCTGAGTGAAAAAGTCAGTCTCAGAAGGTTACAAACTGTTTGATTCTATTTATATAACATCCTTGGAATAATAAAATGATAGAAAGGAAGAAAAGATTTGTGGTTGCCAGGAAGTAGAGAGAGGGGAGCAGAGGTGTCAGTGCTATAAACGGGATCCCTATGATGGAATTCCTGTGTGTTTTGACTGTAGCAGTGTCACATGGCTCCATACACATATAATAAAGTAAATATACATGTGAAAAATACACAAATGCATGCAAGTAAAACTAATGACCTCTGAGTAAGATTAATGAATTGTATCAATGTCAATTTCCTGGTTGTAATATTATACCAATAATTGTATAAGATGTACTGTTAAGTTAAAGGTATATGAATCTAGAATTATCTCAAAACAAAAAGTTTTTAAAATGTAGTTACCATATACACATGAGTAACCCATAGAAAAATTGAAAAATAGGGAGTAAAATTATTTTCCACAAGACGTTAAAAGTAGATTATAAATAATTTGTAGAATTTTTATGCAGCTATTGCTTTTATTATAGCAGAGTTTTTAATGCCTTCCAACTCTTCTAAAAGACCCTGGCTTTTAATAGAAAATCTTAAGTCCTTAGTGGTCCTTCCCTGACCCAGCCCCTACATCCCCCTTGAGCCTTGCTCTTTCCTTTCCCTCGCAGCAGGTCACATGCCAGCCATACCAAACTCCTTACTGTTTCCAAACATGTTGCTCCTTTTCATGGTTCCGTATTTGCACATGCTCTTTTTCCTTCCCCAAAAGCAGCCCTTACATTCACGTGCCATTTCTAAATCTTACTTCATGTTTAAGATTGATCGAATTAGACTCCCTTAGAAACCTTTGCCTGAACCTCCTCTGTATCCACTCACCCTGATTTGGCATTTAGTATGCTAAATTCGGATTTTTGTTTCCTTGTACCCCAACTGTGAGTGCCAACCAAACAGGGACAAACTCTTACAATCTGTACCCTTCAAGTGCCCAACTCAGTGCTTACGTATATGGTAGGTGCACAATCATATTTATTGCACTTAATTGAGTTTAGTTCCTTTAAAGTAAATTTTGAAGGAATAGACTGAGTTGAAATACATACACTTTATTTCTAAAACCTTTATTGTACCATTTAATAATTCTAAACTAATTGAAGATTCTTACCTAAATATTTAAATAATAGTGCTTAGGATTAGGACTTACTTTTATTTGGAGCATATTTTTTTTTGGAACTTTACAAATTCCCATCTAAAAATCTCAAAGATTTACAGTGGCTTGTTTTGAATATTAATATTTCCAGAATTCAATTAAGGTTTTTTTTTTATCTCTTACTTGAACTTTCCTTCAATGAAAATCATTTTCTTGTTAAAAATGTCTTAATGTCATTTATTGGAATTCTAAAATTAAATTATAGTAACATAAAGCTAATTGTTTCTTTCCCTTTGTTAACACTGTAGCTTTTTGAAAGACTGCCAAGTTATTTTGACCTTCAGAGGAGGCTGATGATTTTAGAAGACCAAATAAGCTATCTTTTAGGTGGCATACAAGTTGTTTATATTGAAGAATTACAGCCAGTATTGACACTTGAAGAATATTACTCTCTTCTTGATGTGTTTTATAATAGACTGTTGAAAAGTAGAATACCATTTCACCCTCGAAGTTTGCGTGGTTTGCAAATGATCCTTAACAGGTAAATATCTAAGATAGAAGGATTACTTTTATTCCTTCGTCTAGGTGGGTTGTGTGTGTAAATGCATTAAATTGTTTTGTATTTCAATGGGTAGTTCTTAAGAATTAAAGAAGAAAATGCCACTACTTGTGTTAGCAACTCTCTTCTACACTCTAGAAAAGCCAGCATGGGAGGATTGAAGAATTTAATGTCTAGAACATTCTTTGAATATATTGCTGAGCAGATTTACTGGGCAAAGTCAATCCAATGGAAAACATTATAAGATTAAACTAATAGTAAATCAGTAGCCAACATTTGTGGTGTATACACTGTTTGCCGAGCGCTGTGTTGGGTACTTATATGCATTCTGTCTTTAGCTCTGACAACCTCACTGTGCAGCAGGTCACCCCTTGCATGTAACAGATAAGGAAGGTCAGAGGGCTTGCAAGTAGGTCGTGATCCTGAAGAAGTGTGTCTTTGGGGGCAGCGAAGCTTTAAGTTGCTGCACTTTTGAAGTGGCTTTTCTTGATGATTTTTTTTTTTTAATTTTCCTGAGGACTAATAAAACATTTTCTCTGGTCGGGGAGAGGAGAGGGTCAGTGGTTTTTCCTTTAATGTATATTTTATTGCAGTGACAGATATGCTCCAAGCTTGCATGAACTCGGGCATTTTAATATTCCAACACTCTGTGATCCAGCAAATCTCCAGTGGTTTATTCTCACCAAAGCTCAGCAGGCAAGAGAGAACATGAAAAGAAAGGAAGAGTAAGTACTGCCAGTCCTCTGTAAAGTCAGATCATTCAGTCTAACTGAAAACTTCAGATATTTGGAACTCATAAATATGGGACCTGGAAACAGTATGAAGCTTAGGAAATTGACTAATTTGTAGATATTCCATATTTATTTATTCCCTACCTAAATTATGTTACCACCATGGACCTCAGTTTGAGAAGTTCAGCTTCTTAATATAAAAGTCAATTCAGGAGCAGAATGAAAAATAAGAATATCAGCAAGGAATTTTCCAGATGGAAAAGACTGACAACAAGCAAAAATATTGATTATTTCTTGATTAACAAGAATATTGCTTAAAAATTTTCAAACTGTTAATATAAAAAGAACTTTATCTGTATCTTAATTAAGTTGAGAAGAAACCTTAAAAAAATCATCTTAAGCCAGGCACAGTGGCTCACGCCTGTAATCCCAGCACTTTGGGAGGCCGAGGCAGGCAGATCACTTGTGAGGTCAGGAGTTTGAGACCAGCCTGGCCAACGTGGTGAAACCCCGTCTCTACTAAAAATACAAAAACTATCCAGCTGTTGTGGCGGTCACCTCTAGTCCCAGCTACTCAGGAGGCCAAGACAGGAGAATGGCTTGAACCCAGGAGGCAGAGTTTGCAGTGAGCCGAGATCACGCCACTGCACTCCAGCCTGGATGACAGAGAGAAAGAAAAATAATAAACCTTTTAACTGTTGATATAAAGAAAATTTTATCTGCATTTTAATTAAGTTGAGAAGAAACCTTAAAAAATCATTTTAGGCCGGGCACAGTGGCTCAAGCCTGTAATCCCAGCACTTTAGGAGGCCGAGGCAAGGAGATCACTTGAGCCCAGGAGTTCAAGACCAGGCTAGGCAACATGGTGAAACCCTGGGCAATATGGTGGGAAAAAAAAAAAAATTAGCCAGGCATGGTGGCACTTGCTTGTGTCCCAGATACTCAGGAGGCTGAGGTGGGAGGATTGATTGAGCCTGGGTGGCCAAGGCTGCAGTGAGCTGTGATGGTACCCCTGCACTCCAGCCTGGGTGACATAATGAAATCCTTTCTCAAAAAAAAAACAGTGTATCATTTTAGTTCCTAAGCAGTGTTGTTTTTATGTTGTTTGTATCTTTGAAGGAGTCCTATTATAGCCAACAGTTTCCTGTTTTGTAGGTGGTAAGATATTGCTTGATATTGTTTTATGTATCACCTATGAAGAAATGAGGTCATTTACTTAGCCATCATTTACTCTGACTGTTATGTGCCCAAAGCTGAGATCAATGCCATTGATAGAAAGACTCAGACATGATCTCTGCCTCCTGGAATTGTTTCTAGTAGGAGATGTGAGTGCTGTAAATTTGCCAGTGGTAGCTGCAGCACAATCCAGTGGGAAGAGCCAAAGCTGACACCTGGGAGCATAGGGGACAAGGAAAGGCAACGGCAGGGAACAGGATGGAAGCTGGAGAGAATGCTGTTCCACATGTCCATGGAGGGAAGTTTCAAGGAGAAGAGAGGAGGACAGGGTAATGGGACCTAGTTCTTTAGGAGGGTGCCAGTGGAAGCAGTTCTCCTGCCTCACTGTTCATTTGAGGTTCAGTTTGCACAAGTGCTCATTTTAAAAGCCAGGAATTTTAAATATAGAGAGAGGCTAGGTTTGGTGGCTCACACCTGTAATCTCAGAACTTTGGGAGGCCGAGGTGGGCAGATCACTTGAGGTGAAACCCTACCTCTACTAAAAATATGAAAATTAGCCAGGCGTGGTGGTGCACACCTGTAATCCCGGCTACTCAGGAGACCGAAGCAGGAGAATCACTTGAACCCGGGAGGCGGAGAGGTTGCAGTGAGCCAAGATCACACCGTTGCACTCCAGCCTGGGCGACAGAGCAAGACTCTGTCTCAGAAAAATAAATAAATAGAAGGGATGGCAACTAACCATGGAACCCATTCTTTTAGCAAGAGACAACGAGATCATTTTTTGTATAAAATAAATGAAGGAGCAGCATCTCTTTTGTTTTCCTTATGGAACTGATGACAACTCGGTAGGCCAGATCCTATCACACCCTACCTCTTGATTGGCTGTTAAGTATTTGTTAGTGCTATTTCTTTTCTCAATTTTACATCTGCTTTAACTCTCAAGAGCAATTCTAGCCAACTGTTAATCATTAGGACTGATGATTTTGTTTGCTATAACCTATCAGCTGCTTTTTCTCTTTTTCTCTATGACTATTTTATAGCTTTCGAGTAATGCTATTACATTGTGAGAAAGCAAAGTAAAAAGAAAAACATTCAAATAGGTCAATTTGTGAATGTTCCGTCCTACCAGTTGCTCAGGCGAATAAAAACCAGCGAGTCATCTTGATTCCTCTCCCCTGTCTCACTCCCTACCCCAGTCCACCTTCAGAGCAGACCCGGAAAGAAACTCACCTCTTCTCTTTTCCTTTCCTGCTGCACCTGGTCTGAGCCTCCATCATTTTGTGATGGCCTCTTGTCTGGTCTTCAGGCTTCCACACTCAGCACCTCCCCAACCCGTGGTGGACTCTCGTCAGAGCAGCAGTGGGAACCTAGTCAGAGCTGTCACTCCTCTGCCCAGTGCCCACAGACCCTCTGCCCACTCCCTTGCTTGTCTCAGCTCAGCTCCTGGGACTCTCCTCTCACTCATTCTGCTGCAGCCTTTTTATCCTCCTCGAGCACTCTTGACATGTGTCCGCTCCTGGGCCTGTGTGCTTTCCCCCAGCCTGAGGTCCTCCTTCCTCAGAAATTGCAGCTTCCTCAGGCCCTGCTCACATTCCACCTTCTCTGGCCACACAACTTACAGCATGGAGCCCCCACCCTCAGCCGGCCTGCCTTTCTCCGTCCACCTCAACAAATTTGCTGTTTCCTTATTAATGTGTTCTCTCTCTCGCCTTCCCAAAAGAAGGTAAGCTCGCTGAGGGCAGACTTCATTCTATTTTGCTCCCTCCGGTGCCAACTGGGATGGGTGCCTGGCGCGCAGGGGGCCTTCAGGAAATACCCGTTGACCTTTCACCTGCTTCCTTAGCCTTTTTCTGGCTCTGGGCCCCAGAGTCCTCATCCCTATACTTAGCCCCCAAGGAGAGGAAGCACTTGCTGCTGGTCCCAGCCTTCCTTCCTGCTCAGTCATCATCCTTGTGCCCCTGACTCTGGGCCCAGGAGCCTCTCCTCGCCTTTGCTGTCTTTCCTTCCTTAGCTCTGCTGTCCCTGCCCTAGTAAGACACCTTCATTATATTCGCAGAGCAGTGATGCAGACTAACTTCTTTCCTTCCATGAAGCATGTTCCTAGAGAGTGGTTTTCAGATACTTTTTAACTTATAAGGTAGATTCTTAAGTGGAAACATAGTTTATTTTATTAGGTTCGTGCAAAAGGAATTGCAGGTTTTTGCCATTAAAAAAAAAATGGCAAAAACTGCAATTCCTTTTACACCAACCTAATAAAAAAGAGTAAAGCTCTCAGTTGTTCTAGTTCAAAAGAAAAGGAGCCAGAGGCCACCCATGCTCACAGGGTCCTCAGAGTAGCAGCTGTGCAGGACCCTCAGCTTGCTGAACAGTTAAAAAAAAAAAAAGGGGGGGGGGGGGGGAAGCGCACGCTATTCTAAGCTGGTATGTACAACCCAAAACTGTATGACTGGTCGGTCCTGTCTCTTGGCACTGCCTGGCTGGCATGTAGACAGTGTTTGCTGCCTGTGGAGCCCCCAGTCCTTTGGAGGCTGGCGATAGCCTAGTTCACAGTTCTTCTGTAGGGTGGTAACAACCCAGAGTAAACTGCGCCTGAGGATCAGCCTAGCTCTCCCTAGCAGGGGCATTCCCCACTTATGTTTTTGTAGTAACCCACTCAGATGTTTCCTTTTACTCTGTATGATATATTTCAAATTTTAAAATCACTTAGATAAGTTGGAAACAATCAAAATGTACAGTAATAGAAGAATGTTTAAGTAGTTCTGATACATGTAGTAGAAACAGTGACTAAAGGCTGGGCATGGTGGCTCACACTTATAATCCCAGCACTTTGGCGGGCTAAGGCAGGAGGATCACTTGAGCCCAGGAGTTCAAGACCAGCCTGGGCTACATGGTGAGACCTCATCTCTACAAAAAATTTAAAAATTAGCTGGGTATGGTGGTGTGCACCTGTAGTCTCAGCTACTTGGGAAGCTGAGGCAGGAGGTTTGCCTAAGCCTGGGTGGTCAAGGCTGCAGTGAACCATGGTCACGACGCTGATACTCCAGCCTGGGCAACAGCGAGACCCTATCTCAAGGCCAGGCACGGTGGCTCACACCTGTAATTCCAGCACTTTGGGAGGCTGAGCGGGGTGGATCACCTAAGGTCAGGAGTTCAAGACCAGCCTGGCCAACATGGCAAAACCCTGCCTCTACTAAAAATACAAAAAATAGCCGGGCGTGGTGGTGCATGCATGTAATCCCAGCTACTTGGGAGGCTGAGGCAGGATAATCGCTTGAACCTGGGAAGCAGAGGTTACAGTGAGCCAAGATCACGCCACTGCACTCCAGCCTGGGCAACAGAGCAAGACTCCATCTCAGGAAAAATAAAAATAAAAATTTCCTGCTGACTGTAGAGGCACCCAAGGATGAGGAAAGGCTTGTACATGTTATTTTCCTGTTGAGGGGACAGCCCTGGGGAACCTTAACAAGGGCTGCCTTCTCAATGCTTTTCTAAGATTGCACCTCAGAAGAACTGATGGGTTCTCCTGTATAAAGCTTGTGACCCATGGGTCTGGGAAACCCTAGGATGAGACTGTAAGCTTCTAAAAGGAATGAGAATGAGAGTCTTGCCCAGACTTTAAAGATATATTGTTGGAGAACTATGCAGTAACATGGTCACACTGCAAGGCTTCTCATTTCTAAGCATCATTGTTAATATCTTTTCTTGACAAGTGAAAAATACCTTTACAGAAAAAGTTACTCATCCCCTCCTATTGATAGAAGTTTAAGGGTTCTTTCTGTCTAATCCTGGAGAGATTAGAAGCAGGCCCAGCTGTGAAACATTTTCAGCACCATCAGCCCTGACTGCTGTCTGTCTGCTTGAATCTCTAAGCAGCACTGTGTAGGAGAGTAATCTTACAGAAAAAGCAAACAGCACTTGAGAAAGTGATCAGTATTATAGGCCAGGATAACTAACTGCTATGACCATTTCTGTTTTTTACTGTCTAGTGTATGGAAATTTTATAGTACCTACTTTTCTATGCAGAGTTTAAGGGTGATTAAATGTAAGATATTTAGACATTTTAAACCAATGAAGTATTTTAAATAGACTGGCTCAGGGACATGACCATGGCAGTTTTGCTTTATTCATGTTGTTAAATGGGCTTGCTGAGTAACTCATGTGTTGGTCTAGATGTAGCACATTGAATCCACTTATCAAAACACCATATCCCTAAGCACTTGCCACCTGTGGGAGAAAGTATTTGAGACACTGAGTTCTGCCTAGAGTTGTATACTTTGTAGACCTGAACTGAAGCCCCTGATGGAATAAGAGAGTTGTAACCTCAGGCAGAGGGGAGGGAACAGACAGGGGACTGGTGAGGTAGGAGAGGAAGAGTGAAGAGAACCTGTCCTCCTCAGGGTCCTGGTTTTCCGTGAGTCTGCTTTTATCTGGGAAATCTTTAGACAGCATTACCGCCCAAGGGTTAAACTTTAGGTGGGTCCTAAAACTAGGGGTTTTATAGTCTTCATTTTCTGCTTCCTTCAGTCACTAACAGCTGCTAGATAAGGCAATATAAGAGCTTTTTAAATTTTATGTTATTTTTAGCCCTTTACTGCTAAAAACGTTACCAAATACTTTTAGAGATCCATGTGACAGAAACTCAAAAGATTTAAGACATGATGGCTATTGGCATGTCTTCCAAACGTATAATTTGGCCTTTGTAGGTGGCATTTTCGGTGTTGTGAGTGCAGAGTTATGGCCCCAATATGTAAGAATATATTTACATTGTGTGTTCTTTTATTTGGTTATAGCTTATGACAATATTTTTATTTTCTATATAATAGGTTAAAGGTTATGGAAAATGAATTGATACAGGCATCAACAAAGAAATTTTCTTTGGAGAAGTTATATAAAGAGCCCAGCATTTCTAGTACACAAATGGTGGATTGTTGTAAGAGACTTCTAGAACAATCACTGCCTTACCTACATGGGATGCACCTCTGCATTTCACATTTTTACTCTGTTATGCAAGATGGAGACCTTTGTATTCCTTGGAATTGGAAGAATGGAGAAGCCATTAAGTAACACAGAAATCTGTTTTATTTTTTTAAGAGATAAGAAAGGAACTTAAATTAAAAATATTTAAATCCACAGTTTGATATAACAGTATTATTTACATATCATAAGAACAAAGTTTCTAACTGCTGCTTTAAAAGTAGACTTTTAAAAAAAAAGTTAATTTCTGCTAGGAAATGTGTTTTAAAAAGATTTTATAGGCCAGGCATGGTGACTTATTCTCGCGGTCCCAACTACTTAGGGAGGTTAAGATAGGATCACTTGAGCCCAGGAGGCCAAGGTTGCAGTGAGCCCAGATGGCACCATTGCCCTCCAGCCTGAGCAATGGAACAAGACCCTGTCTCAAAAAATAATAATAATAATTTGAAATAAGTAACTAATAAAAAGATTTTATATCCCAGTCTTATGATGTTGGTTGACAAGGGTAGATAAAAAGATGTTAGGATGAAAGAACATATTTTTAGTGATATGTAAATGACGGATTCTACAATAGTCATATATTTTTATATGAATGAATGTTGGGTTGGGCTGGAGAGGTATGTGTGTATAAATACAAAGGTCTCACATTCAGAGTATAGCTCTGAAATAATGGAACTCTTGTCTGCAATTCAACATGCATCTGTATAGTTACATCTCATGTAAATATGCACACACATATTTTGCAGCCACTAATTGACAGTAAATGTCCAAAACAGGTGATTGATAGGTAGCAAAAATTAGATAACCACCAGTTTTGCCCAGGAGAAAGACTGGAAGGACTAAAAGCAGTTGAATATGTGGTACTGACATTGTCATAAGCAGTCTGATAACCAGTTTATTAAAACATGTGCATTAACGGAGAATTTAATTTTAAACCCATAATTTCCCCTATCCATTAAAATATTATAATTATTAGCAGTATGAAACCAACAGGAAATGTTTTTGAATCATTTAGCGAGATGACTCATTTGTTTCATGGGCAAACACTATCCAGGAAAATCCTTGCCTGTTTCCCAAAGAGCTCTAAGAAATAGAATCAAGTGTAAAATGGTTCAGACCATTCAGGATTTCTTGTCACTCTTCTCAACCCTGATCTTCCTGTTCTTACTGATGTTTGAAACCCTTTCATTAGCCCCGGCCTGGTTAAAGCCCCTCAGAGTCACCTCTCATTCATAGCAATACAATTTAACCCCAAGTGGTTGATGGTGTCCCCAGCACGGCCGAGAGACCTGATCTCTGGATTCAGTGCTTTTAGCTCTTCGGGTTTACCCTAAGATTCCATCAGGCAATATTTTTAACCAATCCAAAAGCTCTTCAGGTCATTTCTGAAGAGGACAAGGTGAATCCTGGCTTGGAACACCATTTTTGGGCTCTGGCTGCTGAATGAATCAGAAAGGAATTTTTTCTGAAAAGCATTAGAAAGTAAAGGAGATGTTAAAATCAGTTCTTGCAGTATGTTTTATATTTATCTAAGACACTGATTATTTTAAAAGCTTTTACATTCAAATGTGTATTCAAGAGAAGTACTGATTTGTAATTATTATAGTTTGTGTGTATCATCCCTTTTAACTGTGCCTAACAACTCTACTTAAATTTTGATTTCTAATGTAACAAATGTTTCCTGTAAAGATTTTCCAGAGCCAAATAATGGGAGTGAAAAATTCCTTAAGTGTTATATAAGAAAATATATTAGAAAATCAGGTTTGGATTATACCATTTCCAAAATATACTAATATAGAATCCTCAGTAATATGTTTTGAATTGGATTTTGTCTCAGAAATAACTGTTACATAATAAAGAATACATCAACCAGATAACTGTTTTTTTTCTTGTTATCCAACTGTTAGTAATTTTAGAACTATTGCAGTATAATAGGAAATTAGACGAAATTGGTACTTGTATATGCCTGTTTGACTTCCTCTCCCACTCTAACATGAAAGAGAAAATTCTGTCCCACCACTGAAAGGTGGCACAGGAGCAGACCCCTCTCACTGTTTCTACAAAGTCTCGGGTGAGAAGTGGTCTCCAAAGGGACCTGAGCTCTAGCTCAGGCCTGTCCCACGGGAGAAACAGGCCTGCATTCGCCTGCCCAGGCTGTCACGGCAGGAAGGCATATGTGCGTCCCTAGGACAGGTTCTTACCAGGCCCTACTTCCTCCTTTCTCTTAAAGGACTCCACCTCCAGGCAGCCTTCCTGAGCTAATAAGAGGGTGGTGGGCTTTCAGAAGTGGCCAGGTGGGACAAAAGGGACCAGGGCTATCTCAAGGGCTAGCTCACCTTTGGCATCTCTAGGGAGTAATTGTATATCACAGATAGAGGTCCCCGGAGTTAACCCCCTCCAGCTTAGGTCACTGTCGCAGCAACCTGATGCCCCTGCGTCCCCCATGCTAACTTGACCTCTTTCATGGAGCCTGCCGCTCCAACCCCTGCTGCCCTGGAGAATTCTGCCCAGGCTTCCCTGCAACAAACCAAGCAGATCAAATCAGTCCCATGGAGACTGATGGGCCCCAAGGGTGCAGGCTCCTCTGTAGGGGACCATGGTCCTGGCAACCTCCCACCCACAGGCCAAGGTACAGGAGCCACAGAGGCATCCAGTGAGGCCTGGCAACTGGCTAACCATGAAGTGCCCACCCTGTTCCAAGACCACCCTCATACCCGTCATGAGCAGTCTGATAACCAGTTTATTAAAACGTGCAGTTGCTTGGACAGCTGGGCTGACCCAGGACAAGCGCACCTATTAGGCTGGTCTTCGGGGTGCTGGGGTGGGGGCAGGGGCACTTCAGGGATAGGAAGGAGAGGCCTGTGTGTTCCAGAAGTACAGAGGAACCTGGTGCCGGCCGCAGTCAACCCCGATGTGATGACATTTCTACCCACCCTCTTTGATGTCTTGGTGCTGGCTGCTGTCTTTGGCCAGGTAAGCTCATAGTCTAGGCTCTTGGGGTCCCCTCACTGGGCCTGCCCACTGCCTGCAGGTAGGGGAGCCTATGGGCCAGGACTGTCCTTGGCTTCCCCTTGCAGGTCGTGGGTTCAAAGACCATTCCTGGGTTCCACCACCACCAAGCCTCAACGGTGTCCTGATGGGCACAGGAGCTGCTGGGGCTTTCTAGGTTAAGACCCTTGCCTATCCCAGCATTCCCCCCCTGCAGTAGGGGGGCTGCAGGGGTCAGCCTCAGTCTCTGCCCTGGGAGCCTGCCTTACCTTGCCCGGGCATCCCCACACCTCCCCTGGAAGACCCCCCACACCCAGTGGCTCTGATCCACTGTAGAGCAGCCAGGGCACCCGTTGCTCACACCCTCTGGCCTGAGGCTGACTGGCATTGTGGCTGGGTTTGGGGGTCAGGGTTGGGGGTGGGCCTTGCCCTCAACAGCCCCCACTCCCACTCTGACCCCTTTTCAATCTTCCTCCTCTTGTGGGCTCTATCCTTGGACCCTCCCAGCTCCTCACACCAGATGACTTTCTAAATATCCAGAAATCACTTAAAATACCAGCTTCGGGGCTAGGAGTGCCTAGAGCAGACCAAGAAGGCTATGGCCAGGCAGGGGTCTGCCTCCCAGACTTCTGAAAAGGCAAAATCTGGGCCCAGAAGTTGCTGTGGGACCAGAGAGCTGGGGCTAGGAGCATCTGCATGGGCTCTGTGAGGAGGGGAGGCAGGTTTCAGATCAGAGCATGCAGAGGCAGTGAGCCCGAGGGAGGAGGCAGGTGGACAGATGGAGGGGGCCTGCAGAGGGAAGGAGGTACTGACTGAGGTCTGGGATGACCATCTCTACCAAGAGACCCTCTGCCTCCCCCAGGATGTGCAGACCCTGGCGCACACAGTCCCACATGAGAGCCTGGGCTGGCACCGCCCTGAAGAAGGTGGCACCCACTCTCGTGGACAGTGGATCCAGCCTGGTGGGAGGATCATCCCACTTCAGGGGGCTGGGCAGCCTGAGGGGACTAAGGGAGGTCATCTCTTCCAGCCTCCCGCCCTCAATCCCAGAACCCAGGTATGAGCCCAGGGCCACCCAGGGCCACCCTGGACCCACCAGAATTCCTCCACCACCACTTGGTCAAAGTTTTGTAGAGGTCTGAGGACAAGGGTCAGCTGGGGGATCAGGAGAGGATGAAGAGGGTCACAGCTCTAACAAAGTCTTGTCCAGTCATCCCCCATCTTCCCGAGGGCTCTTCCCTGACCCCCCTACTTCATCCCGCCACTTCATCCATCTCATCAGCTGCCCCTGAAGTGCCCAGAAGTCAGGGCTGGTTTTGTCCTCCAAGGCCTTGGTGTAGTGCTGGCCCAGGATCTGCAGCCAAACTTCATGCAGCACCAGCTCCGCCTTCTCCCCTAGAGAGATGGGGTGGAGGTGGCATCAGCCTGCACTCCCTCTCCTGGAAGCCCTGGGGTGGGACGTGCACCCGAGCTCTAATGCTCCATCCAGGGGTCAGCTGCTGCTGGTCTAAAAATGAGATTTCTTGCTGCCTGTGTTTGTGTGACCCATGAGCTAAGAATGGATTTTACATGTTTAAATGGTTGAAAACATGGAAAGTAGAATCTTATCTTGTGACACATGAGAAGTACATGACATGCAAACTTCCACATCCATAAAGAAAGGTTTCTGGGAATGTGGCCATGCTCATGTGCTGACATGTTGTCTAGGGCTGCTTTCTTGCTACAGGGGAGGGTTTGAGTATGTGGTGATGGAGACTCAGTGGCCTGCAGAGCCTTGAAGAGTTTCCATCTGGCCCTTTACAGAAAACGCTTGCTAACCCCTACACTGATCCATCTAATGGAATAATGCTGCAGACTCCGAGAGTTGATCCTAGTAGGAAATGTTGCTGACAATTTAACAGATGCTGCTTTTATGATTTATTTTGATGCTGCTCTGGTGGGAGACATGTAAGAAAATTCACCCCCTGGGAGGAGGTCATGGTGGGGCTTGTGGCCATCAGTGGTGAAGCCTCTTTAAGAGGATGCGTGGGGAGCTCTACCGTCTGCTGAGGGTGTTGTAATGGGCCCTCTGTGTTGAGGAATGAAGAGGGAACATGGCCTGTCTGCTGGGAACTGGCTTCTGGGGAGCAGAAGAGATGGTAGTTTGGGCCTGTGGAGGCAGAGGCCCAAACCAATCTGGTCTCTGGGGCAGCCGGCAGGGGGCATAGCTGTGTAGGAGTGGGTGCGAGGTCAGAGCCCGAAGGAGGGCACCCCGACCACACTCCCAGGAGGCTGCGGTGGTGGGGGTGGGGCAGCACTGTAGGAGGACCAGTGCCTTCTGTGGCTGAGGGGTCCTTGGAGAGCAGCTCCGGGCTGTGCGTACCTGGGACTGATTTCACCCAGCGCTCTCTCAACCTGGATGTGGAACAGCTCTCCCTGTTAGGATGGCATGAGCTTGCAGAAGTCATCCTATCAGGAGGCCTCAACAGGAGATATGGGTTACTTGCAGCCCTGCCCTGGGGCAGAGCTGAGGGGTTTTGCCTGTGACTTGGTAGGACAGATCTTGTCATGCATGTGAGGACTCAGTGAGGTCCTGGGCAATCGGGGAGGTGACGGGACCCTCTTGTCCCTCTGATCTTGACTGCTTCTCGCCTATGTCCAGCTCCTTGCTGAAACTCTATGCCCCATTCCTCTCTGTGGCCCCAACACATGAGCAAGTATTGTCTGAAGAAAATTCTGCCCATTCTCTAGAAGGGGAACACTGAGGTTTAGAGAGGGGAAGAGCCTGATGGCCGAAAGACACACAGGGATCACAGCCCTACTAAAAACACAGAAATTAGCTGGTGCAGTGGCACAGGCCTGTAATTCCAGCTACTAGGGGGGCTGAGACACAGTAATTACTTGAACCCAGGAAGCAGAATTTACATGAGCCATGATCTCACCACTACACTCCAGCCTGTGCAACAGAGCATGACCCTGTCTCAAAAAAAAAGTTAAAACCCATTTGTCCAGTATAACATTTTTCAAAATATATACTCAAACATAGAGAAGTCTAGAAATGTCACCAATGGTAATTTCAGGAAAGAATTCTAAGGTGACTTGTTTTGGTTATCTGCATTTTTTTTTCCTTTTATTTTTTGGACACAGGGTCTTGCTCTGTCACCCAGGCTGGAGTGCAGTGACCCGATCAGGGATCACTGCAGCCTTGACCTCACAGGCTTAAGCCATCCTCCCACCTCAGTCTCCTGAGTAGCTGGGATTACAGGCACATGCCACCACACCTGGCTAATTTTTGGATTCTTGTACTTTTTGCAGAGATGAGTTTTGCCATGTTGCTCAAGCTGGTCTTAAGTGATTCACCCACCTCGGCCTCCCAGAGTGCTGGAGT